>NC_063050.1:8945511-9245511 GCF_018812025.1 Megalobrama amblycephala | reverse complement strand
ATACCGCTTAGAATTAAGGCCAAAAAGTTTTATCTTGGTCTCATCAGACCAGAGAATCTTATTTCTCACCATCTTGGCAAACTCCATGTGGGCTTTCATGTGTCTTGCACTGAGGAGAGGCTTCCGTCGGGCCACTCTGCCATAAAGCCCCGACTGGTGGAGGGCTGCAGTGATGGTTGACTTTCTACAACTTTCTCCCATCTCCCAACTGCATCTCTGGAGCTCAGCCACAGTGATCTTTGGGTTCTTCTTTACCTCTCTCACCAAGGCTCTTCTCCCCCGATAGCTCAGTTTGGCTGGACGGCCAGCTCTAGGAAGGGTTCTGGTCGTCCCAAACGTCTTCCATTTAAGGATTATGGAGGCCACTGTGCTCTTAGGAACCTTAAGTGCAGCAGAAATGTTTTTGTAACCATGGCCAGATCTGTGCCTTGCCACAATTCTGTCTCTGAGCTCTTCAGGCAGTTCCTTTGACCTCATGATTCTCATTTGCTCTGACATGCACTGTGAGCTGTAAGGTCTTATATAGACAGGTGTGTGGCTTTCCTAATCAAGTCCAATCAGTATAATCAAACACAGATGGACTCAAATGAAGGTGTAGAACCATCTCAAGGATGATCAGAAGAAATGGACGGCACCTGAGTTAAATATATGAGTGTCACAGCAAAGGGTCTGAATACTTAGGACCATGTGATATTTCAGTTTTTCTTTTTTAATAAATCTGCAAAAATGTCAACAATTCTGTGTTTTTCTGTCAATATGGGGTGCTGTGTGTACATTAATGAGGAAAAAAAAATGAGCTTAAATGATTTTAGCAAATGGCTGCAATATAACAAAGAGTGAAAAATTTAAGGGGGTCTGAATACTTTCCGTACCCATTGTATATTCTATCCCCTACCCCTAAGAAAACTTTCTGCATTTTTACATTTTATAAAAATATAATTTTGCATGATTTATAAGCTCTTTTCCTCATGGGGACCAAAAAAATGTCCAAACAAGGTCTAAAATTACTGGTATTACCATCCTTGAACATTTGATTCACAAGGCTTGGTTAACCAGGACCATACACACACTTTGAGCATAAATTGCTTAATGTTGCAAAATTGCGGAAATTGCAAATAATTTCTATAGAAACTATGCCTATCAATATCTATAGAAATCTTTAGGTGTACCAAATGATTCACTGATTAACCAATAAGATCAGTTGGATTAAAGACAAGTGTATTAAACTGAACGAGAAGAGATGCAAATCAAAAATTTCAGCATATTTTCAATTGTGTTAGTTCAATACACAAAAACATAAAGTATCCTTTTCACTATGCAAAATAAGTGTTTCATCTATATAAATGTTTCATTCACAGTAACTGCCTTTCATAATGCTATTACTATCAAACTTTTGATTTGCATCTCTTCTCGTTATTTAATCCAACTGAACTTGAATGAATCATTTGGTACACCTGTAGATTTCTATAGATATTGGTTCTATAGGCATAGTTTCTATAGAAATGATTTGCAATTTCCGATATGGATAATCAAATGCAATGAATTATAAGCAATTTATCTTAGATGATGACCACAATTTTCAAAGTGTGTGTGGTCCTGGTAAACACTGCATTGTGAACCAAATGTCCCAACAAGGATGGTAATTTTAGACCTTGTTTGGACATTTTTTTTTTGTCCCCTTGAGGAAAATAGCTTATAAATCATACAGAATGATCTTTTTTGAAAATCTAAAACAACCGATGTGTGTGTGTGTGTGTGTGTGTGTGCGTGAGAGAGAGAGAGAGAGAAAGAGAGAGAGAGAGAGTGATTTGAGATATGTGAACAAAGAGGAGGACAGAGTGCAAGGGAAAAGAAACAGTCATTAACTGTATAACTTCAGATTGATCAGAGATACATCAGAAGGGAGACAGATGGCATCATTTTACATTATAGTATGCCATGTGACACTGTAAACTGAGGCATTATCATGGTAAAGACTGCCACATTACTGTATCTCACCCTTATGTAGTTTGACTGCAGTATAGATTCAGTCATATGGTACAGTGAGAACATTTACTGTATTGGCAACAAACTCAGTTCTACACAAAACCTCACGACTCTGTCATATTTTACACATTTTGATAACACTGAATAGATACTATTACAAGCATTATGGATTTTATGTCTCTTCACTGACAGCTATGCAATTATCACTCTGATACTAAGTTCATAAGGAGATCGTAAAACTAATCCATATGAATGGAGTGGTTTAGTTCAACATTTCTGAAGAAACACGATCACTTTATAAGATGGACAGATTGAATTTAGGCTTTTATTCACATATTAACATTCATCAGCTCACACATCAGTCATTGTAAAGGGAAACTCAAGCATGTGCGCTTGACATGTGAGAACCAATGAGGTTTGTTCTCCCGCGTCGAGCAGGATGTGAGTTGAGCTTCTGTTTGGTTGGGCTTCTGTTTATGTTCAATGTTTATATGTCAATAAAAGCCTAAATTAAATCTGTTCATCATAAAAAAAACGATCGAGTCTCTTCAGAAAATTTGGACTAAACTGCTCAATTCATATGGATTAGTTTTACTATTTCTTTATGAAGTATCAAAGTGGTAGTCATGTAGCTGTCAATGGAGGGATTTCATTAAAGTCTTCATTTGTGTTCCGAAGATGAACAAAAGTCTTATGTGTTTGCAACAACATGAGGGTGAGTATAAATGTGTAATTAATGACAGAAATTTCATTTTTGGGTGAACTTTCCCTTTAAATAACAGACAAATGTATTAAACTGACGAGAAGAGATGCAAATCAAAAGTTTGATAGTAATAGCATTATGAAAGGCAGTTACTGAGAATGAAACATTTATATATGTAACACTTATTCTGTGTAGTGAAAACGACACTTTGTGATTTTGTGTATTGTACTAACATTACTGAAAACATCCTGAAATGTTTGGAAAAAAAGTGCACTTTTGATGATCTGTTGTGATATTAGTACTAAGAGTTTTGAAAATTTACCAATTGCTTGTGAAAATTGCACCAAAGCAATTAAAAAAAAAAAAAAAAAAAAATGTGAATATGAATATGTGCAATAATAATGATTATATTAATGTTTTTGCAGTGCCAGCATTTCATGTGTTCTGCAAAATTTTTTTTAATGTGATAAACATGAGGTGTCAGTAATTGTGAAAAAAAAAAAAAAACTTTTTTTTTTTTTTTTTTTTTTTTTTAGTGAACTATCTAGTGCTGGTTTCTAGTGCTGGTTGGGGTGTGAGTTACAGTCCTTCACACATCTGTGCACTAAAGGACTCATCAGTGATAATGAACTGCACTTATACATACCCTACTGGATACTGGATCAAGAGAGTGTTCTGGACCAAAGAATTTATAAAGGGTGAAGAGCCTCCAGATCTGTCTGAGGACCCTGAATACAGTCAGAGGCTTCAATATCTGGGAGATAAACAGCAGAGCTGCACCATGAGACTGAGACATGTGACACTGAAGGATTCACGCATGTACTATTTCAGTATCATCACTAATAGACCTGATAGAAAATATACTGGTGATCCAGGAGTGACTCTTACTGTCACAGGTGACTTTCATGAGGTTTCTCTCTTCTTCTGTGCATTATGTTGAATAATAATCAGTGTATGACAGCAGCACTAGATATAATGTGTGTGTTGTGTTCAGATCTTCAGGTGGAGTCTCCTGAGAGAGTGACAGAGGGAGATTCAGTCCGTCTGACATGTAAAAGCAGCTGCACTCTGACTGACAGAGCAACATTCATCTGGTACAGAAACTCACAGCCATTAACTGAGAGAAGAGACAGAAACAATGAACTCCTGCTGCAGTCAGTCAGAAGAGAGGATGCAGGCAGATATAGCTGTGCTGTACACGGACACAATCACATCTCTCCTGCTGTTCAGCTCAATGTCACGTGTGAGTATGAATTGTATGCACCTTTTTTTTTTTTTTTTTTTTCCAAATTAAGAAGGTTACAGTGATGGGCAAAAGTATGTGCGACCCTAGTAATTAATGGGCTTGACAAAATCATTTAAGTAGAGTATTTATTTATTTTTTTTTTCTTTTCAGCATGACAATACCCAAAGTGAGGTTCATAAAGTAATGACTTGAGCTAGGTGTGGAAGAACTTGTCTTCTTCTTTTACTCAATCCCAAGTAACAAACACCAGTGAACATTTTGACTCTGTCCATATTTTTCAAATTCTTATCTTGCATTTAGTCTTGAAATTATATAATTCTTCTATAGATCCTCCAGTGAATCCTGTGATCTCCATCAGTCCATCTGGTGAAATAGTGTCAGGAGATTCAGTGACTCTGATCTGCAGCAGTGATTCAAACCCTCCTGCAGAAATCAGCTGGTTTAAAGGAGGAACGTTTGTAGGATCTGGAAGAATCTTCAACATCTCAAAGATCAGCTCTGATGAGAAACTCTTTGGAGGATCTAACACAGAAAAAAACAACAACAACAACAACAACAAAAAACATAGATATCATTAACAATGACAATTGATTTGAAATCACAGACTATTTTTAAGGATTTAATGTCACTGTTACTCACACATGATGTTTAAAGTCACAGCATCAGAGTATTTCTCTCCATGTTCATTGATGGATCTGCACTTGTATTCTCCACTGTCATCAGAGCTGATCTTTGAGATGTTGAAAAAGTTGTGCTGAAACAATTATCCACTTTTTCAACAAAGAATTACATTTTAGATAAATTTCAGGGGTGGACACAATAGAAAACCAGCCCTTTTAAGGGTTGTTGATGATCTTCTTTTAAGCACGAATGCAGGTAATCATGCAGCATTAATTTTATTGGATTTGTTAGCATCTTTTGACACCTTTGATCACCAGATCCTTCTGACACGTTTAAATTAGTTTGTTTGTATTCAGGGGACAGTCTTAAAATGGTTTGTCTCTTATTTGAATTGTAGTTCCTTTTCAGTGAAGACTGGTAACTATTTCTCTGCATCAGTACCTATTACCTGTGGGGTCCCACAAGGGTTCATATTGGGTTCAGTCCTGTTTTCATTGTATATGCTCCCTATGGGAATGATTTTTAAGAAGTATGGCATTTCTTACCATCTGTATGCTGATGACACTTAAGTCTACTTGCCGTTGAGACCAAGTAGTAAGGATTCCAATGCCATACTCAAGTGTCTGGAGGAAGTAAAGCTGTGGTAATGAAGGCTAAAATGAAAAGAAAAACAAAAACAAAAAAAAAACAGAACTTATTATCTTTGGTAACACAGCTTGTAGCCAGATGGTAAACGATAACTTAGGCTCATGGAAGGTGTACCTGCAGGATCAAGTCAAGAACGTGGGAATCATTTTTGACTCATCTCTCATATTTGATCGAGAGGTTCATAATTTTTTCATTTTTTTGTTTTTTGTTTTGTTTTTTTATTTAAGGGCAATAGCCAAATTGAAACCAATTCTGTAAGCTAGTGGCATTGAAAAAGTATGCATTCCTATATTTTTCCTGTCTAGATTATTGTAGTGCTATTTATGTTGGGACCTGCCAAACATATGGTGCTCTCTTGCTAGTTGTTAATGAATGCTGTGAAAACGGATCATGTTACTCCCTTGTTATCTTTTTTAGGATGGCTATCACTACAATTTAGGATACAGTTCAAGACTTTGATATATGTTTTTAAAGCACTTCACAAAATGGTGCCAGAATACTTAGCTGAGCTTATTAAGCCCTACAGTCCAGACATTATACTAAAATCATCAAATAAGTTTCTTCTAACTATTCCCCGTGTGCGTCTCAAATTGAAGGCTGATCATGCTTTCTCTGTTGCTGTTCCAAGACTGGAATAATCTGCCATTTGACAATAGATCTTCCTCAAATCTTAATCTTTTAAAAGATTATTTGTACTCTCTGACATTTTAGTACATTAGTGTATGGATGCTTTTATGTCTTGTCTTCTTGTTCTATTGTAATGTACAGTACTTTGGAACTACGGTGTAGCCTGTATGGTGCAATATAAATAAAGAAATGAACACACATCTTTCTTAGTTTGTAGATTTAGTTATGATATTCTTCCTCTTTCAGTTCATGGTGGTGCTGGACGGCGTGACCGATTGGGGATCACAGTGTCATGTGTAGAATTATTCATCATCATCGTCATCATATTGTATACAATGTAAATAAAAAAATGTCAACAAATAGTAATTTTATTATTTTTTAAACAAATGCAGAAGTACATTTGATTATTAAATGAAACAATGAAATGTCTTGTTTTCCCTTTCCTTTTTAACAGTCAGAAGAAAAGGATAAACAGAAGATCTTCAATACCCATGTATGAGGTGAGATGATCAAATAACCAGAATGATGGCAATAAAACAATTAGAGCTTATTTACACACGTAGAACATATATATTATCACACTCGAGGTTTTACAGAATATTATGTAGATGTGGATTGATTACACTTTTGATTGTCATGCAAAATCACTTTTTATTTTTTTTATTTTTTTTGGGTGATTAGTCTTTTAGGGACTCTTATTGTCATGGTAACCATTTAAAATCTCTTCTTTCTTTTCCTTGTAGAACGTTGATCCCAGTGCAGGAACATATACACCTCTTGACCTCAGGTCCAGATCATCCAACCTGTACAACACACTCACAGTAAGTCAAATATCAAAAACTACATTCGCAAAAGAGTTTGTACACTCAAAATCAGGTAATACATAATCAACGTGTCTTTCACATAGACTGTCCATCCCAGACATGATGTTCACCAGCCGGGCTCTTCTGAATATGAGAATCAGTCAGTAAGTGTGAGATCCTCAGGTCTTCTCAATATCATCAATAAAGAATAAAATGTCCTCAGTAGTCAAATGAGGTTTTATTAACAAAGTTCGGGAGGAGCAAGTTCAGATAATTAACCTAATTAGCACAGGTGGAGAGCATTCAGTTAATCAACTCAACCAATGTCAAGAGGTATAAATTCAGCAGACTGACTTCTGTTCATCTGAGAGTTTATCAGCATCCCTCCTCCACCCCATCTCCTCACTTCTAGTTCTATCTACTTTTACCACACCGGGGGGAGTAGGCTGGGTTCAGGCCAAAATTCTGTGCTCCCCGGACAGCACGCCAAATACGCATAACTTTACTCTATTTAATTATATGGATATGTGAACTCGTGAATCTACTAGTCAATAGATACTAAACAGTCTTTTTTTCTGTTATGAGATGGATTATATGAGTCTTTTCACTGACTTAAAAAAAAAGAGATAACTCGGATTATTTGTACCATTGTAGTGTTGATTTGTGTGCTTTTTAATTTTTTTACAGACCTGTGTAAATGTGTGTTTTATTTCTGTTGTAGCCACAGCAAGATGCCACGATAAGATGAGGCACAAGCTAAACGTTACCTAACTTTTTTGGAGTCGCTGGTCACGCTCACATCACAACTGGCAAAGGAAATGAAACGCCTCTTCAGAGTTTCCATTCAACATTTTAAGGGGCAGTGGCTCAAACCAGAAAAAAAGGGGCACTAAGGGTATAATAATTATAACAATATAATATTTTTATTTTACAGAAAACTTATTTTATAAAGACTACAGGATTACCTCTTAACATGCCTGGATTATCATGCTTACTTCAAATTTCTTTAGATAGAATTTTATTTTTATTTATTTATTTTTTTTTTTTCTATTTTTACCCAAAGTAGGATGGATAGGATGGAGTGAGCATTATTGAGCACTATAAACAAGTTTTGTCTTCTTCATACTGGAAGCCAGAGGGCGCCCTCGTGCAGAAATTCCAGATATGCCTCACAGAAGTAATATAACATTCCAGGAAATCCCTAATGTGGACAAAGGCATCCAGCTAATATAGCTATCCTGTAGCTGAATAAGATGATAGAAACACTGTGACTGATTAAATATGATAACAATAAACACACACCTGTGGCACTATATGGTTTATCTGAGTTTTTCAAGCATTCTCGGCTATTTTCATATTAATGAAGTATATTTATAACACAATGCTAATCGACATAGCCTTTATCACTGTATAGAATACTATAAAATAACATATTGTCTACCTTATTCTATGATAATAAACCATATCAGCTTACAAAAGTAAGTCATGTTTCATCTTGCTTTTATCCACTATTAGTAAAAACCTGTTGTAGCGGACCCCATCCAAATGATGGCCAAAACTTTATTGATGAGTTTTATGAAATTTATTGTACATCACACAAAAGATGAAGCATGTGTTTCACTCCAAAAAATCACTATAAGAGCTGAATAAAACACAGTGCAAGAAGTCTTGTCCATAAACTCTTTCTCCAATGCATTGTCATCAACATACACAGCAAATTACACAGAAACACAGTTACCAGTAAGCAAATATATACAAACCTTATTCCTTTTCGTGGAGTGCTTAATTTATATCCTTAAATAATATCTGATGAACTGTAATAAGGTGCAAGCTCTCCCCTTCATTACTGCTGTAAACCAGTATCACTCTGGAGACTAAGCTGGATCACAAGCAGTTGATACTGATCCATCCTTGAGTAACAACTTTTTAACAAAACCTGTTTTGTATTGTCCCTTTGTATTGGCATTCATTCACAAAGCAGTCTGGTGTGAAATGATTTGTGCAGACATAATTTAAGTATATGGGGTGCATTCTCTAATCTACTGTGTCTTCAGTGGCTCTGATGTCGGGAGTACATGAAGACTGTTATGTTCACTCTTACATCAACAAAACACCTGAATTGCTTACAAGACATTCTTGTTTCTACAGCTGCTCCAGCCTGGAGAATATGGCGGACTGTGAACAACTCACTCAGGGCGGGGTCTATGCTAATATGGCAGATAATGTACATTATCTGTGAATGGCTTGTTCTGAGACCCTATGATTTATGGGGATTAAAAAAGGACTGGTGGATTTTTATCATTATAGGGTTGTGTTGTACACACACTGCCAACACACATTTATGTTCAAACACCATGTAAAAGTGAAATTTAAATTTAATTTTTAAATCAGGTAAATAGATGGCAGGAACAAAGTGTCTGTAATCTTTTCTACATTACAAGAGCAGAATACCAATGAAAGAGCCAAGGACACAACATGGTGTTTGTTGAGACTTCACGAGTTTACACAAATAATCAGATGGAGGTGGAGGGATGCTGAAAATTGTTGAGAAACATAGGTGAGTCAACTGCGTATATATATATATATATATATATATATATATATATATATATATACAGTACAGTCCAAAAGTTTGGAACCACTAAGATTTGTAATGTTTTTAAAAGAAGTTTCGTCTGCTCACCAAGGCTACATTTATTTAATTAAAAATACAGTAAAAAACAGTAATATTGTGAAATATTATTACAATTTAAAATAACTGTGTACTATTTAAATATATTTGACAAAGTAATTTATTCCTGTGATGATAATAAATATTAATATACATTTATGATTATTTTCAATGTTGAAAACAGTATTTTTTTTTTTCAGGATTCCTTGATGAATAGAAAGTTAAAAAAAACAGCATTTATCTGAAATACAAAGCTTCTGTAGCATTATACACTACCGTTCAAAAGTTTGGGGTCAGTAAGAATTTTTATTTTTATTTTTTTTAAAAGAAATTAAAGAAATGAATACTTTTATTCAGCAAGGATGCATTAAATCAATCAAAAGTGGCAGTAAAGACATTTATAATGTTACAAAAGATTTGATTTCAGATAAACACTGTTCTTTTGAACTTTCTATTCATCAAATAATCCTGAAAAAAAAATATTGTACACAAATATTTTGTACAATTGTACACATTAAATGTTTCTTGAGCAGCAGATCAGCATATTAGAATGATTTCTGAAGGATCATGTGACACTGAAGACTGGAGTAATGATGCTGAAAATTCAGCTTTGCCATCACAGGAATAAATTACTTTGTGAAATATATTCAAATAGAAAACAGTTATTTTAAATTGTAATAATATTTCACAATATTACTGTTTTTACTGTATTTTTAATTAAATAAATGTAGCCTTGGTGAGCAGACAAAACTTCTTTTAAAAACATAAAAATCTTAGTGGTTCCAAACTTTTGGACTGTACTATATATATATATATATTAATAAAACATAATTAATAAACTTTTTTGTGATGTCACTGGCTGGTAATTTGTTTCTTAAAGTTGATTTGAAATTTTGACTTCAAATGTTTTCTGTGAGCAAATAAAAAGACGTTTTACCAAATTCAAGCTTGAGAGTGGTTATTTCTAGGTAATTGTAGACCTTGTAAAATTGTAGAATTGTAGAACTAAGAATAAAATACCATATTTGATTGCTGGGTTAATGTTAATATTTGGTCTGGCACTTATGTGTGGGTGAACTGATGCTGCATGAGGTAATTTCCTGTCCCAGCCACCTCTACTGCTCACCACTTCATGTTGCTATTATTTTCACCAATAAACTGAAGGCAAAAATTCTTCTAACACTCTCAGAAAAAAAAAAAAAATAAATAAATAAAATAAAAATACATAATTGTACCTTTAGGGGTACAATGCTACAAAGGTAAAAATTTGTACCCTTGTGATTTGTACCTTAAGAGACCAGTTTTGTACCTTTGGTGACAATTTTTTACCTTTATTTAACAGTACAAAAATTGACCAAAGGGTACAAAATTGGCTTTGACAGCGTACAATCGTTGACTATAATGAGATATATATATATTACACACACACACACACTGAATTAAAATCAGAATTTATTAAATTCTTTTTATTTTCTGCTATATTTCGCCTCTTGACGGCCATGATCGCTATCTCACGTGTTTGGGTTTCCAGCACACTGAGCCGGCTTTCGTGGATGGCTCATGTTCTCATTGTGGGAACATGACCATCAAGATGCTTAGATCGAGACTTGATTACCTTAAACAGTATCAAGTCTCCTCTGCCACACCCCGACCTAGTTCCTCTTCTCATGAGGGGGCTATCTTGGTTGGTGGCCAGGGTGATCTGAGGGTGACGGTGTGGAACAACCCGACGAGTCAGCCTCCTCGGGCCACGCCCCCCCCCCAGGCATCTCAGCCGGTGGAGCTTCCGGGTGGGCCTGCTGCCTCCCCTTCTGGGGGGACCCAGCGTCTCATTCGGGGCTCCGGAGGATGATCGTATGTCGATCGCTGCATCTCAAGGCGGGTTTGAGTCCTCGGGAGATGAAGATTCGGCTGCGGTGCCTCCCTCTGGGAGAGCAGCGTTGTCCGAGTCAGATCCCGAGCTGACGGCCATGCTTGCCCGGGCAGCTGAGAGCATTGGGTTGGAGTGGAATCCTCCACCCCGTCCCGAACGCTCGAGGCTTGGATAATTGGTTCCTGGGTGCTGCACGCTCTGGTGAACGCCAGGGCTCCCCACCGGTTCCTTTCTTTCCGGAAGTGCATGAGGAGGTTACCAGTTCATGGAGGGCACCTTTAACTGCCCAAAACCGTTCTGGTGCTTCCTCCGCCTTCACCTCCCTCGATGGCGGGGCGGCTAAAGGGTATGCTGGGGTACCCCCTGTGGAGCGATCGGTTGCGATGCAGTTGTGTCCTCCGAGCGCTTCTACGTGGCGCGGTGATCCCAAGCTCCCATCCAAGGCCTGTAAGTTCTCATCCACGCTTGTGGCCAAGGCTTACAGAGCTGCGGGTCAGGCCGCTTCCACCCTGCATGCCATGGCCACCTTGCAGGTCTATCAGGCTAAGGTGCTCAAAGGCCTGCACGAGGCGGGTGCTGACCAAGCGGCCCTTCAGGAGGCTCGCACAGCTGCCGACCTTGCCCTTCGGGCAACTAAGGTCACGGCATGCTCAATTGGTCAGGTGATGTCCACCTTGGTGGTCCAGGAGCGCCACCTATGGCTGAACCTGCCAGACGTGAGGGAGTCAGACCGTACTCAGCTCCTAAACTCCCCTGTCTCTCAGGCCAGCCTTTTCGGTGATGCAGTCGAGGTTGTTGCCCTGCAATTCTCGGCCGCTCAGAGACAGTCTGAGGCGATCAGCCATATCCTGCCCCAGCGTGCTGCTCCTACACCGCCACCGGCTCAGGTGCCTCAGGCTGCTTGTCGCAGAGGTCGCCCTCCCGCGGCTTCCTCCGCTCCCGCTCGGCCACAGCAGCAGCCTCCACCCCGGCCTCAGCGAGGAGACAGCCCTGGGAAGGCGGCGCAGCCCGTCTCCGCCCCTCCACCTGCCAAGCGTCAGGCTAAGTAGCAGCATTCCTGAGACGGGCGACCCGGAGTCGGAGACGACAGCTCTTCAGGAGTCGGTAGCAGGGCTGCTCCTTCCCCCGCAGGAGCGCCGGGGGAGAACCCTTCCATCCTCGCCACTGGCTCTGCCAGTGGTACCCATATCTTCACAAAAAGAGCTGTTTCCTCTACCTCCGGGTCCCAAGAGGGCATGGTTGACA
The DNA here is from genome assembly GCF_018812025.1 of Megalobrama amblycephala. Taxonomy (NCBI): domain Eukaryota; kingdom Metazoa; phylum Chordata; class Actinopteri; order Cypriniformes; family Xenocyprididae; genus Megalobrama; species Megalobrama amblycephala. Next base: position 9,233,088 of record NC_063050.1, on the reverse strand, counting down.
GTGTGCTCTGTTGTTCCACAACACTCTCTTCCCCCCTCCCCTCTTTCCCTTCAGAGCCGGCCCGAGAACGCTTTGCCTTCTCACAAAACCCCCTCTGTCACTCCACGGTTTCAGACGCAACCCTTATTATGGGACGCTGTGCCTCTCATATCAGGGCTGTCTGTTCCGTCTCGCTGCCCCACCGAGGGTGCACCTGTGGTCCCTTTGACCCCGCTGGCACGGTTTCTGGGAGCCTGGTTAGAGCTACCCAACCTGTCCTGCTGGCTCATTCGAACGATCAGGCTCGGCTATGCGATTCAGTTCGCTCTGCGTCCCCCCAGATTTCGGGGGATCCCCGTTACGATGGTGGGCAAAGATGCCCCTGTCATGCGTTCGGAGATTGCTACCCTTTTGGCAAAAGGTGCGATCGAGCCGGTCCCTCCAGCCAAGATGAAGTCGGGTTTTTACAGCCCATACTTCATTGTACCCAAGAAAACAGGTGGGTTATGACCAATCCTGGACCTTCGGGCTTTGAACCGGGCCCTTCACTGACTCCCGTTCAAGATGTTAACACCCAAACGCATCTTCGAGTGCATTCGTCCACTAGATTGGTTTGCAGCGATAGACCTGAAGGACGTGTACATTCTTCCTCGACACAGACTGTTTCTTCGGTTTGCATTCGAGGGGCAGGCATTTCAGTACAAGGCCCTCCCTGTCGAACTGGCCCTGTCTCCCCGCGTCTTCACAAAGGTCGCGGAGGGAGCTCTTGCTCCTCTCAGGGTCCAGGGTGTCCGTATTCTCAACTACCTCGACGACTGGCTGATTCTAGCGCACTCTCGAGAACGGTTGTGCGAGCACAGAGATCTAGTGCTCAGACACCTCGCCCGTCTGGGCCTTCGGGTCAACTGGGAAAAGAACAAACTCTGCCCAGTGCAGAGGATCTCTTTTCTCGGTATGGAAATAGACTCGGTCGCCATGTACGCACAGCTTACGAGCGAGCGCGCACAGTCTCTGCTGAATTGCCTGAAACAGTTCAATGGCAAGACAGCGGTCCCACTGAAACTTTTTCAGAGGCTCCTGGGGCATATGGCTTCCGCAGCGGCAGCTATCCCGCTGGGGTTGCTCCATATGAGACCGCTTCAGCATTGGCTTCACGGCCGAGTCCCGAGATGGGCATGGCAACAGGGCACGCTTCGGGTGACCATCACCCCGGCTTGCCGTTTGACCCTCTCCCCGTGGCGGGACCTGGCCTTTCTTCGGGCTGGAGTTCCCTTAGAACCAGTGTCCAGGCATGTTGTTGTATCAACCGATGCCTCTGCTACAGGTTGGGGTGCCATGTGCAACGGTCATGCTGCGTCGGGCTCCTGGACAGGACCCTAACTTCAGTGGCATGTCAATTGCCTCGAGTTGCTGGCAGTACAGCTTGCCCTGCACCGCTTCAAGGCCCTGCTGAGAGACAAGCATGTATTAGTCCGTACAGACAACACGGTGACTGTAGCGTACATCAACTGTCAGGGAGGTCTACGCTCTCGCCGTATGTCGCAACTCGCCCGCCATCTCCTTTTATGGAGTCAGAAGCATCTGAAGTCGCTTCGTGCCATTCATATTCCGGGCCAACTCAATCGTGCAGCCGACAAGCTCTCACGACAGCAGTCCCGCCCCGGGGAATGGAGACTCCATCCCCAGTCGGTCCAGCTGAGGTCTGCAAGTATGCATTTCCCCCAGTGAGCCTCCTTGCACAGACTCTGTGCAAGATCAGGGAGGACAAGGAGCAGGTCCTGATGGTCACCCCCTATTGGCCCGGCCGGACCTGGTTCTCCGAACTGATGCTCCTTGTGACAGTCCCTCCCTGGCCGATCCCTCTGAGGAAGGACCTTCTCTCTCAGAGACAGGGCACTCTCTGGCACCCGCGTCCAGATCTGTGGAGACTACATGTATGGTTCCTGGATGGGACGCGGTCGGGTTAGGTACCTTACCGCCGCAGGTGGTAGCTACCATCACTTCAGCATGAGCTTCATCTAGTAGACAAGTTTATGCGCTGAAGTGGAACCTCTTCGTCACCTGGTGTTCTTCCAGGAATGAGAGCCCCTGGACATGTCCGATTGGGTCTGTGCTGTCCTTTCCTCAAGAAGGGTTGGATCGAAGGCTGTCTCCTTCCACCCTTAAGGTCTATGTGGCCGCTATTGCCGCCCATCATGACCTTGTTGAAGGTAGGTCTTTGGGGAAGCACGACCTGGTCGTTAGGTTCCTGAGGGGGGCGAGGAGACTTTTTCCTCTCCGCCCTTCACAGATTCCCTCTTGGGACCTCTCTTTAGTGTTATCTGCACTTCAGAGAGCTCCCTTTGAACCTTTGCTTTCAGTTGAGCGGAAGTTTCTATCTTTGAAGACTGCGCTCCTGATAGCTTTGGCTTCTATTAAGAGGGTTGGGGACCTACAGACTTTCTCTGTTGAAGAAGCATGCCTAGAATTCGGGCCGGATGTCTCTCACGTCATCTTGAGACCCCGGCTCGGATATGTGCCCAAAGTTCCCACCACTCCGTTCAGGGATCAGGTGGTGAACTTGCAAGCGCTGCCCCTGGAGGAGGCAGACCCAGCCCTGGCACTGCTCTGTCCAGTACATGCTCTCCGCACTTACTTAGACAGAACTCAGTGCTTCAGGACTTCAGACCAGCTCTTTGTCTGTTATGGAGGTCAGCAGAAGGGGAAGGCTGTCTCCAAGCAGAGGCTAACCCACTAGTTAGTGGATGCTATTGTCTTAGCCTACCAGGCTCAAGACCTGCCATGCCCCCTGAGAGTGAGAGCTCACTCAACCAGGAGTGTTGCCTCCTCTTGGGCGTTGGCGCGTGGCGCCTCGCTGAGAGATATTTGTAGAGCTGCGGGCTGGGCGACACCTAACACATTTGTGAGATTTTATAATCTCCATGTAGAGCCATTATCCTCTCGTATACTCGCCCCTTCGGGCCAGTAGCTGGATCTGCTCGGTGTCATTCGCTTGCTGCGCCATTCCACTCTATGGATTGGAAGCGTGCGCTCTCTCTCAGTAAGTTCCTTATCAGAACCCTGGGTTCCTCCATCACTGTCGATGTCTACATTTGCGTGCTTGCCCTTGTAATTCCACCCCTCAGGTTGGTTACCTCAGTTATCACCACTATGCGGGTATTCTGTAAGTCCTCCACAGGTAGGCAGCCTGTTAGCATACTCCTCGGGTATGCTACCCAGTGTGCTCTGTGCGTATGGTCTTTCTACCGTGCTCTCACAGTAGGTACTATTCTCACACTGTTCACTGGAAGACAGCTATTGTGGCATTTTAGTAGGGACCCCATTTTGTCAAAGTGACCAACTGAAAGGGAACGTCTAGGTTACGTATGTAACCCTTGTTCCCTGAAGGAGGGAACGTAGACATTACGTCCCCTTGCCACACCCGCTGAACAGCTGGGTCACTTGGCTCGGCTCCTCAGCAAAGACTTGAATGTGAGTTGCTCGCGCTGCTCCTTATATACCGACACAGTGGGGCGGAGCTTGCATATGCAAATTCCACAGACCAAGATACTCTTCATATCATTGGCTCGTTTTGTTAACACTCGAAGGTGATTGGGCTCTCGGGCGAGACCCCATTTCGTCAGTCTCTGACGTAACATCTCCGTTCCCTCCTTCAGGGAATGAGGGTTACATACATAACCTAGACGTTTTATGGAATATATCATTTCAAGTCACCATGAAAGAGGTCAGCGTTTGCTTTAGTTGGGCTCTTGACTCTTTACCTTTTATTCAAAGCCAATTTTGTACCCTTTTTGAAGGGTTAATTTTTGTACTGTTAAATAAAGGTGCAAAGTTGTTACCACAGGTACAAAACTGGTCTCTTAAGGTACAAATCACAAGGGTACAAATTTGTACCATTGTACCCCTAAAGGTACAATTATGTACTTTTTTTTTTGTTGCTATTCTTTTCACCAATAAACTGAACGCAAATATTCTCTCTAAAATGTCAAAATATAACATCTTTCTGTGGTCAAAGTGTCAAAATCCAGTCTTACTCAATATAAGTTCCTATATTAAGTGTCTTGCTCAATTCTTCAGAAAATGTTTCCAGGAAGAATGGGTAAACAAACTTAGTTTAAAAACCAACTTTTATTTTTGTTCCATTTATATATGAACATCACTTCAATCTTAAAATTGTGGAAATGCAAGTGAAATTGTCCTATATGTTAATAAATCTGACATGAAATCAAAGTGGTGGACAAACATTTTCATATTGTTAAACATTTTGGGTTTAAAGACTTTTTAGAAATCAATAAATGCCACTGGATCATGAAGAAAAGTTGTCTAAAGTTGCTTGTGGGCAGGAGTCAAGAAAGAGGAAGAAACATTTTCTGTCTGCACAAATATTTTAAAATAAACACTGTTAACCATAAGAAAATCATCAGTTTATCGTCTGCTGGAGAGACTCACCAGAACAAGGTAAGAGTTACTCTGGTTACTGTGTGAATATAGTCTAATTAATACTGTTGAAGAAACCACTGACCTATTCAATAAGGAATATTCTCTATGAATAAATCTTTATGGAAATATTTTATATAATGATGATAGTGTGTGTTACTGTATTATTGTTCTTGTAGTGATGTCACTGATAATGGCTCCTCTTCCTCTGGTGTTTCTGCTCATGATTCACGGTGAGTCGCTCCTGTTGGAGAGTTTTTAATGTTTTTAGTCATTTATTAAAGTCTTTAGTTTGAATCATGGGTCTTCAGCGAGGGTCCGGCAGTCATTGAACCCTCTGTTAAAACCCCTTTCACGAACACATTTCAGTGAGAAAAGTATTCATCAAAATAAGTAAATGTTAGTCAAAGCTAAATTAAAATAATAATAATAACTTTAGCTAAATGTTTAAATTATTCTCACTGAAGTTACAGTTGTTGTTTTGTTTTTATTATTATTATTTGCTTTGGCACTATTTTCACAAGTAAGGTGTACAAAACTCTTAGTATAAAACTCCAAACTGATCACACTTGTAACACAGCTAGTCATTCTTTCAAAACCTGATCTCATGCTTTCATTCTAGTTGTACATATTTTCATTCTACATAATCAAAACACAAGATCATTGTGATATGTAATCAGTTACAGTTTTTTTAATTGCTTTGGTGCAATTTTCACAAGCAATTGGTATATTTTCAAACTCTTAGTACTAATATTACAACAGATCATCAAATGTGCACTTTTTTCAAACATTTCAGCATATTTTCAATTGTTACAAATTATAATTTTCACAACAGAAAGTACGTGTTTCTTCTATATAAATGTTTTATTCACAGTGCCTGCCTTTCATAATGCTATTACTATCAAACTTTTAATTTGCATTTCTTTTCGTTCAGTTTAATATATTTGTCTATTATATAATCCAGCTGATCTTTTTTTGTTGGTGAAGTATCCCTTTAATACCCAACTGTTTACCCATTCAGTTTATTGGTGAATAGAATAGCAACATAAAGTGGTTGGCAGTAGAGGTTGGTGAAACAAGAAAGGACCTCATCCAGAATCAGTTCACCCATACACACTCTCAGAAAATAAAGTACATAATTGTACCTTTAGGGGTACAAATTTGTACCCGTGTGATTTGTACCTTAAGAGACCAGTTTTGTACCTATGGTAACAATTTTGTACCTTTACCTAACAGTACAAAAATTGACCCTTCAAAAAGGATGCAAAATTGGCTTTGAGTAAAAGCTAAAGAGTCAAGAGCCCAGCTAAAGCAAACGCTGACCTCTTTCATGGTGACTTGAAATGAAACATTCCATAAAACGTCTAGGTTATGTATGTAACCCTCATTCCCTGAAGGAGGGAACGGAGACGTTACGTCAGAGACTGACGAAATGGGGTCTCGCCCGAGAGCCCAATCACCTTCGAGTGTTAACAAAACGAGCCAATGATACGAAGAGTATCTTGGTCTGCGGAATTTGCATGCGCAAGCTCCGCCCCACTGTGTGGGTATATAAGGAGCATTGATCTTGATGGTTAATCAATGAATCATTTGGTACACCTATACATTTCTATATATACAGATTCTATTGGCATAGTTTTTTATAGAACTAGTTTGCAATGTCTGATATGGTATGGATAACCAAATGTAATGAATTATTTTTACATTATAAGCAATTTATCTTAGATGATGACCACAATTCCCTTTCATGGGAACTCGGGCTGCGTCGAAACGCTGTGGGAACGCCTCTGCGTGATTGCGTCGAGACGCATGTATCAAATCAGTCTAATGGTGTGACGGGATGTCATAGGCGGGTGACGTCATTGACCAGGAAACTATAAAGCCTACCCGAGAACAAACACATTCAGCTTCTGTGCCTTCAGCAAGCACTATGTTTGAAATTGTCTATTTATTGTCTATTCATTGTTGTTTGTCACAAGCATTTGTATATTTCATACAGTATTATAATGGTGAGCAAACAGCCTTTTGAATTGTGTGTCCCTCTCTGCCTTCGGTACATTACGAATGGTGATACATGTGATAAAAGTGCTGTTTGTTTGGGAGTGGGACATGCACATCAGCTCTCGTGTGAGCTGACAGTGTTCATTCATAAAATGTCCCGACGTGCACTGTAAAACCGAACAGTGAAATTAATTTAATTAAATGAGTTTGTTTCACTCAAATAATAATGAAAGTTCATTGTACTTAATAGGAAAAAGTTGCATGAACTCAAAATGTCTTTGTAGTAAGCTGAACTTAATATGATTGAGTTGAGCTGCAGCAGATTTCTAATTCCCAGCATGCTTTGCGTCAGACCATATAAATAGTGAGATTCAGTGATTAAACCAAATGTTCTCATTACATATCACAATGATCTTGTGTTTTGAAACAGTGATTATGTAGAATGAAAATGTGTACAACTAGACTGATAGCATGGGATCAGGTTTTGAAAGAATGACTAGCTGTGTTACAAGTGTGATCAGTCTGGAGTTTTGTACTAAGAGTTTTGAAAATGTACACCTTGTGAAAACAGTACCAAAGCGAATATATAAAAAAAAAAAAAAAAAATGTAATAAAAGAATTTCCTTTTCTTTTCTTTTTTTTTCTTTCTTTCTTTTTTTTTTTTTTTTTTTTTTTTTTTTGGTGAAGTATCCCTTTAAATAATATACAATGTATTAAACTGTGTGTGTAGAAAGAATTCATTACTTTTGGTTATCCATAAATAGCAAACAAGTTCTATTGAAATCATGCCTATTGAATCAATATCTATAGAAATCTATAGGTGTCCCTGACACCAACATATTGTCGGCACAGATCTGGCCCACATCCGGTCTGCGTATAATCCACATGTACCAGATGTGGGGCGGATCTGGGCCAAACTATGTTGCTGTCTGGGGTACCAAATGATTCACTGATTAACCATTAAGTTCATTTGGATTATATAGTAGACAGATGTATTAAACTGAACGAGAATAAATGCAAATGAAAAATTTGATAGTAATAGCATTATGAAAGGCAGTTACTGTGAATAAAACATTTATATAGATGAAACACTTATTTTGTGTTGTGAAAATGATACTTTGTGATTTTGTGTATTGAAGTAACACAATTGAAAATATGCTGAAATGTTTGAAAAAAGTGTACTTTTGATGATCTGTTGTGAGATTAATACTAAGAGTTTTGAAAATGTACCAATTGCTTGTGAAAATTGCACCAAAGCAATTAAAAAACTGTAGTGTACAATATGAATATGTGCAATAACAAAGATGATTATATTAATGTTTTGCCAGCATGTCATGAGTTCTAAAAAAAATAAATAATAATAATAATAATAATAATAATAATAATAATAATAATAATAATGTGGTGAACCTGAGGAGTCAGTAATTATGGAAAAAAAAAAAAAAAAAAAAAAAAATTCTATTTTTGATGAACTATCTCTTTAATGTGTGTTTAGGTGTTTGTAGCCAGTGGAATAATTGGGATGTGAGTTACAGTCCTGCATACATATGTGCACTGAAGGGCTCATCAGTGACAATGAGTTGCACTATATACACTTCATATACTGGATATCAGATCAGGAAACAGTTCTGGACAAAAGAGTTCTGGACAAAAGACCCTGCAAAAGACAATGGAGAGCATCCAGATCTGTCTGAGGACCCTGAATACAGTCAGAGGCTTCAGTATCTGGGAGATAAACAGCAGACCTGCACCATCAGTCACGTGACACTGAAGGATTCACGCAAGTACTACTTCTGTAGCATCACTGATAATGGCAAATGGATTGGTTATCCAGGAGTGTCTCTTACTGTCACAGGTGACTTTCATGAGGTTTCTCTCTTCTTCTGTGCATTATGTTGAATAATAATCAGTGTATGACAGCAGCACTAGATATAATGTGTGTGTTGTGTTCAGATCTTCAGGTGGAGTCTCCTGAGAGAGTGACAGAGGGAGATTCAGTCCGTCTGACATGTAAAAGCAGCTGCACTCTGACTGACAGAGCAACATTCATCTGGTACAGAAACTCACAGCCATTAACTGAGAGAAGAGACAGAAACAATGAACTCCTGCTGCAGTCAGTCAGAAGAGAGGATGCAGGCAGATATAGCTGTGCTGTACACGGACACAATCACATCTCTCCTGCTGTTCAGCTCAATGTCATGTGTGAGTATGCATTTTAATTAGTGTATGCAATTTTTTGGAGCTTCTTTCAAAATTAAGAAGGTTAGTGATATAAACTACATGGGCAAAAGTATGTACAGCCTAATTAATGGGTTTGACAAAATTAGTTTAGTAGTATAGTGTGTGTTTTTTCAGCATGACAATACCCAAAGTGAGGTTCATAAAGAGTTAAGTGTCAAAGAACTTGATTTAATTTTTTTCAACTCCAGATATGAACATCACTGAACACATTTGGTATAAGTTGAAACAAATCTCATCACTGATGCTCTTGTGTCTCTGAATGAGAGCAAATCCCTGCATTCATGTTCCAACTTCTAATGGAAAACTTTTGCAGAACAGTGATATTAAATATTCATCAAGCACATGCAATGTTACAGTGTTTAAATATTCATGTTAAAGCTTTAACTTTTCCATGATAGCTGGAGGTTTTCAGTGAAAAACTAGTGGTTAAAATATTTGAAATACTTCACCTGTAGATCCTCCAGAGTGATCACAGATGTGTATGAGAGATGATTGGCCACACAACACTTGGCTGAATGTTAGTTCACTTAATTCCAAGTAACAAACACCAGTGAACATTTTGACTCCTGTCCATATTTTATAAATTCTTATCTTTAGTCTTGATATTATATATTTATCCTGTAGATCCTCCAGTGAATCCAGTGATATACATCAGTCCATCTTCTGTAATAGTGTCAGGAGATTCAGTGACTTTGATCTGCAGCAGTGATTCAAACCCTCCTGCAGAAATCAGCTGGTTTAAAGGAGGAACGTTTGTAGGATCTGGAAGAATCTTCAGCATCTCAAAGATCAGCTCTGATGACAGTGGAGAATACAAGTGCAGATCCATCAATGAACATGGAGAGAAATACTCTGATGCTGTGACTTTAAACATCATGTGTGAGTTAATGATGGTTCAGTAACTGTGACATTGAATCTCTAAATATTGTCTGTGGTGGCAGCTTTATCGTGATTGTTAATAACATCTATGTTTTTAGATCCTCCAAAGAGTGTCTCAGTGTCCATCAGTCCATCTGGTGAAATAGTGTCAGGAGATTCAGTGACTCTGATCTGCAGCAGTGATTCAAACCCTCCTGCTCTGAACTTCAGCTGGTTTAAAGGAGGAACGTTTGTAGGATCTGGAAGAATCTTCAACATCTCAAAGATCAGCTCTGATGACAGTGGAGAATACAAGTGCAGATCCATCAATGAACATGGAGAGAAATACTCTGATCCTGTGACTTTAAATGTCATGTGTGAGTAACTGTGACATTAAATATTGAGGTTTTATTGAGGGTTTTTTATGGGATGCTCTTTAGAGGATCTAGTACAGAAAAATACCATTACCAATCACAATAGATTTGAAATCACAGACTGCATTTAATGTCGCAGTTATAGCCAAGTTGAAACCAATTCTGAAAGCTAGAGACCTGGAAAAAGTTGTCCATGCCTATATTTTTTCCTGTCTAGATTATTGTGGTTCTATCTTAATGTTGGCCAAGCATATGTTGCTCGCTTCCAGCTGCAAAATGTTGCTGCAAGGTTGTTAATGAATGCTGGGAAAACGGATCATGTTACTCCCTTGTTATGTTTTTTTTTTTAGGATGGCTATCGCTACAATTTAGCACAGTAAAATCCCCAGTGTTAAATGAACACCCAAAGTGTACATATGAGTCCATCTTGCTGGGTGTTAAAAAGTAACACTGAAGCGGTGTTAAAGTTAATGAGATAATTGATTGATGATTGAGTGATGATTGACAATTAGTGGAGACACCTGATGATAATAAGCAGAATCACTGAAGAAACAACAAGAGAAAAAGAGAGAGACACAACAACTACAACTGACTTCCAGCCATTAAACATTATTACACTTATAATTAACCAGTTTGATTTGATTTCTGTCATACATCAACAAAAGTTCTTACTGAGAATTAACAGATGTTTAGATGTTAATGTTTTAATGAAAGTTTAGTTTGAAGTCACCATGATGGTGAAAAGCATTTCCTTTAGTTGGGCTCTTGACTCTATTTTTTAACATTAATTTATCTCTGGCTGCTCCAGCTTTGTGTTTGTAGAGCCCATTTGTTATGGTCAGAGAAACTATGATCTGAGCTGTGTTTCCCAAAAGTGCAGTGAGCCAAACTTGATTAATTTAGGTTTACAATGCTTTGGGAAGCACAGTCATAATGGTTGTGTTTTCTCATTGTAAAATGGCCAGATTCATTGGTGACGTCCAGTATTAACTGGTGATATAGAGGTTATATTATTTCTTTATAGTAAATCTGTTAGCGCTTGAGATCCAGCAGAGCTTTTATTATCTGAAGGGTTCGTTTGAAACACACACAGACATCAAGAATCAGCATATGACCCTCAACAATGGTGACAATCCAACAAAGTGCTTCATGTTGCAGTGCATGATGGGAGCCACCAATCAAAACTCATCCATGGCTCCCATCATGCATTGCTGCATGAATAAATTATGCAGCCCAACTGTCCTGTAATTTTCATAGATTGTTCATGTTTGCTTTTATTTTTCTGTTGTTTTGTTGTGACAGTGACACACTTGTTTTGTGATGTTCAGAGTTGATCTGTTTGTCAGTATTTTGTATTTATTTATCATCACCGTTCTTGAGAATCAGATGCTGATTCTTGATGTCTGTGTGTGTTTAAACACCAAAGCTTCAGTGCATAATGCATTATTCTTAAAAAAAAATATATATATATATAATACTGTTGTTGGATCTCAAGCTGTAAAATCACAAGACTACAATCATTAATACTAAAATTACACAAGCACAGAGTCAGAGATTTAGACTCTAAACATCATCAGGCCATCACATGATGATTATTTCATCATCAGATTATATTGTGACCATATCATATGTGCTTTACAAACACAAAGTTGGAGCAGCCAGAGAAAATTGTATAATAAAAGGTAAAGAGTCAAGAGCCCAACTAAAGCAAACGCTGACCTCTTTCATGGTGACTTGAAATAAAACATTCCATAAAACATTAATTATCACCTTTTTTCTCTCTTTCCTTCAATGGTTCTGCTTATTATCATCAGGTGTCTCCACTAATTGTCAATCATCACTCAATCATCAATCAATTATCTCATTAACTTTAACACTGCTTCAGTGTTACTTTTTAACACCCGGCAAGATGGACTCATATGTACACTTTGGGTGTTAATTTAACACTTATACTTAGCTGAGCTTATTAAACCCTACAGTCCAGACATTATACTAAAATCATCAAACAAGTTTCTTCTAACTATTCCCCGTGTGCGTCTCAAATTGAAGGCTGATCATGCTTTCTCTGTTGCTGTTCCAAGATAATCTGCCATTGGAAAATAGATCTTCCTCAAACCTTAATCTTTTAAAAGATTATTTGTAATCTCTGACATTTTAGTACATTAGTGTATGGATGCTTTTATGTCCTGTCTTCTTGTTCTATTGTAATGTACAGCACTTTGGAACTACGGTGTAGCCTATATAGTGCTGTATAAATAAACAAACGAACACACATCTTTCTTAGTTTGTAGATTTAATTATGATATTCTTCCTCTTTCAGTTCATCGTGGTGTTGGTTGGCCTGACCGATCAGGGATCACAGTGTCATGTTTAGGATTATTCATCATCATCGTCATCATATTGTATACAATGTAAATAAAAAAATGTCAACAAATAGTATTTTTTTTTTTTTTTAAACAAATGCAGAAGTACATTTGATTATTAAATGAAACTATGAAAAGTCTTTTCCCTTTCCTTTTTAACAGTCAGAAGAAAAGGATAAACAGAAGATCTGTGATACATGAGTATGAGGTGAGATGATCAAAGAATCACAGAATGATAATAAAAAAATCAATTAGAGCTTCTTTATACATGTAGAAGATATAAATTACCACACTCAAAATTTTACAGCATGTTATGTAGATGTGGATTGATTAAACTTTTGATTGTCATGCAAAATCACTTTTTTTTTTTTTTTTTTGGATGATTAGTTTTTCTCTGTGTTTCCCTGTAGAACATTGATCCCAGTGCAGGTACATATGCAGCTCTTGACCTCAGGTCCAGATCTTCTGACCTCTACGACACACTCACAGTAAGTGAAATATCAAAAACTACATTTGAAAAGAGTTTGTAAATTTGTGTCAAAATCAGGCAATAAATAATCAATGTGTCTTTCACATAGACTGTCCATCCCAGACCTGCTGATCACCAGTCAAACTCTTCTGAATACGAGAATCAGTCAGTAAGTGTGAGATCCTCAGGTCTTCTCAATATCATCAGTAAAGAAAGAAAATGTCCTCAGTAGTCAATCTACTAGTCAATAAATACTAAACAGTCTTTTCTTTCTGTTATGAGATGGATTATATGAGTCTTTTCACTGACTTAAAAAAAAAGAGATAACTCGGATTATTTGTAGGCTACCATTGTAGTGTTGATTTGTGTGCTTTTTAATTTTTTTTACAGACCTGTGTAAATGTGTGTTTTCCTTCTGTTGTAGCCACAGCAAGATGCCACGATAAGATGAGGCACAAGCTAAACGATACCTAACTTTTTTGGAGTCGCTGGACACGCTCACATCACAACTGGCAAAGGAAATGAAACGCCTCTTCAGAGTTTCCATTCAGCAGTGAAGCGGGGCCGTGCACAGACATTTTAAGGGGCAGTGGCTCAAACCAGAAAAAAAGGGGCACTAAGGGTATAGTAATTATAACAATATAATATTTTTATTTTACAGAAAACTTATTTTATGAAGACTACAGGGTTACCTCTTAACATGCCTGGCAGCCTATGACTATAAATCATTAGAAAGGTATAAGGATTTATTATAAAATATTACATTATGAAAAAAATCTGACAATGATTTATTAATTTTTTGTCAGGATGTATGCTATATCTAAAACATCCATGTCCATGTCTTCAATATGAAATATGAGCCTATTATGCAACTATCAACTGTGGGGGGAAAAAAAGAAAGAAAACCTCCTGTACACTTCTATACACATTGGATTATCATGTTTACTTCAAATTTCTTTAGATAGAAGTATTATTTTTTATATATTTTGTATTAAAAGTAGGATGGAGTGAGCATTATTGAGCACAACAAGTTTTGTCTTCTTCATACTGGAAGCCAGAGGGCGCCCTCGTGCAGAAACTCCAGATATGCCTTACAGAAGTAATATAACATTCCAGGAAATCCCTAATGTGGACAAAGGCATCCAGCTAATATAGCTATCACTGTAGCTGAATAAGATGATAGAAACACTGTGACTGATTAAACATGACAACAATAAACACAAAACTGTGGCAATATATGGTTTATCTGAGTTTTTCAAGCATTCTCGGCTATTTTCATATTAATGAAGTATATTTATAACACAATGCTAATCGACATAGCCTTTATCACTGTATAGAATACTATAAAATAACATATTGTCTACCTTATGCTATGATAACAAACCATATCAGCTTACAAAAGTAAGTCATGTTTCATCTTGCTTTTATCCACTATTAGATGTTATAGCGGACCCCATCCGAATGATGGCCAAAACTTTATTGATGAGTTTTATGAAATTTATTGTACATCACACAAAAGATGAAGCATGTGTTTCACTCCAAAAAATCACTATAAGAGCTGAATAAAACACAGTGCAAGAAGTCTTGTCCATAAACTCTTCAATGTATTGTCATCCACAGCGAATTACACAGAAACACAATTACCAGTAAGCAAATATATACAAACCTTATTCCTTTTCGTGGAGTGCTTAATTTATATCCTTAAATAATATCTGATGAACTGTAATAAAGTGCAAGCTCTCCCCTTCATTACTGCTGTAAACCAGTATCGCTCTGGAGACTAAGCTGAATCACAAGCAGTTGATACTGATCCATCCTTGAGTAACAACTTTTTAACAAAACCTGTTTTGTATTGTCCCTTTGTATTAACATTCATTCACAAAGCAGTCTGGTGTAAAATGATTTGTGCAGACATAATTTAAGTATATGGGGTGCATTCTCCTCAAAAATAAAATTAATCCACTGCGTCTTCAGTGGCTCTGATGTCGGGAGTACATGAAGACTGTTATGTTCACTCTTACATCAACAAAACACCTGAATTGCTTACAAGACATTTTTGTTTCTACAGCTGCTGAGAATATGGCGGACAGTGAACAACTCACTCAGGGTGGGGTCTATGCTAATATGGCAGATAATGTACATGTAATGTAATGTACAAAGGCTTGTTCTGAGATGCTGCATATAATTTATGGGGATTAAAAAAAGGACTGGTGGATTTTTATCATTATATGGTGGTGGTGAACACACACTGCCAACACACATTTATGTTCAAACACCATGTAAAAGTGAATTTTGTGTAATAGGTCTGTCACGGTAAAACACAGAGACGAACAGGCGGTGGCAGCAGGGCTGACCAAGGGTGCTCCATGGTCATATCAGGGAGCGTGGGCAGCTCAATGACAGCCTCCGTGGCTGTATCAGAGAGAGCGGGCAGCTCGGTGACGACCTCCATGGCCGCATCAGGGAGAGCGGCAGCTCTGGGACGGCAGCGGGCTCGGGATGCTCCGGGACGGCGACAGGCTCAGGCTGCTTTGGCGGTGGCGGCAGGGTCAGGCACTTAGTCAGCGGCAGCAGGGCAAGGCGCTTGGGAAAACGAAGAGCAACCACTAAAGTGGTCTCCGGGCCTGAAGGACAGAGGAAGCCCTTCTCCTCCTTCTCCTCCTCTTATGATGGTGAGGCGGTGGCTCTGTGCCTACCTCATCTATAGGCACCGAAGCGGACTCACTGGCTGGAGCGGGCTCTGGAGTGGACTCACTGGCTGGAGCGGACTCACTGACTGGAGCGGGCTCTGGGGCGAACTCACTGACTGGAGCGGGCTCTGGAGTGGACTCACTGGCTGGAGCGGACTCACTGACTGGAGCGGGCTCTGGAGTGGACTCACTGGCTGGAGCGGACTTACTGACTGGAGCGGACTCACTGACTGGAGCGAGCTCTGGAGTGGACTCACTGGCTGGAGCGGACTTACTGACTGGAGCGGACTCACTGACTGGAGCGAGCTCTGGAGTGGACTCACTGGCTGGAGCGGACTCACTGGCTGGAGCAGACTCACTGGCTGGAGCGGGCTCTGGAGCGGACTCACTGGCTGGAGCGGACTCACTGACTGGAGCAGGCTCTGGAGTGGACTCACTGGCTGGAGCGGACTCACTGGCTGGAGCGGGATCTGGGACGGATTCACTGGCTGGAGTGGGCTCACTGACTGGAGCGGCCTCTGGAGTGGACTCACTGGCTCACTGGCCAGGGTCCAAAAGAATTGGTCAAAACCACCCACCTCATTGCCCTGTTGTTTCAGGGTAGTTAAATTCTGTAGTCAAGCCATCCGCTCCCTCACAGTAGCCGGAGGAGTGATTCGAATACCCATCCTGCTGGATCTAGTTGTGATGGAGTTTTCTGTCACGGTAAATCACAGAGACGAACAGGCAAGATCCAAGTGAACTGAACTGAAAACTCCTGAACTGAAAACTCCATGACTAAAACAGAAACAAACAGGGTATAAATAGACAGACACTGATGAGGGAACAACAAAACAGCTGGGTGCAATGACATGAGATAAAGAGTCCGGGAAGTGCGTTATGGGTAATGAAGTTCACAAGTGGGGTGAGACACAGTCCGGGTTGGAGTGCCCTCTAGTGGCAGACAAGGGCACTCCTAGTAATGATCATGACAAGGTCCCCTTTAAATAGGGTAAATAGATGGCAGGAACAAAGTGTCTGTAATCCTTTCTACATTACAAGAGCAGAATACAAATGAAAGAGCCAAGAACCCACAACAAGGTGTTTGGTGAGACTTCACGAGTTTACACAAATAATCAGATAGAGAAAAGAGAGAGGGCTCCGAGCTTGGTATTTGGCCCAAACCCAGAGTACTGCCCTCGTATTTCTGGTTAGGAAAGTGGTGGATCCGAAATGGTCAATATTCATATTCATGCACTTTTATTAATATTTATGTTAATCGTTTATGGCTTATGATTTATCAGTTTCACTTTTGATTTCCTATATTTATGTACTAATACTTTATATATTAATTATTATCATATTTTCAAGGATTTACTTGTTATTGTACCCTTATGGTTATTTTATATTTAAGAGTATGATTGTTATGTTCAGTTGTTCTTCAAGTGTTCCAGTGTGACAGGTCACGCTGACAAGTTTGTGGTTAGACATTGGATGCCTGCCACTGTAGAAGTGATGTTTTTCAGAATTAACCATTTGAATTTGAATCTGATCAAAATATGTCTGTTATTTTTCCTGATGACATTTAAAAGGGTAAGATTGCAAAATTCCCAAAGGGGGTCAAAACAACTCATATATCTATTTTTGACACTGGACCAGTCTGTGACTAATGGGTAAAAAAATTTAACCTTTTCTTTTAGAACAAAAACATCAATTTGAGTGGGATGTAAATTTCCCTATATGCTCATGGTATAAAGCTGACCGAGTCATTGATAATTCAGCTTTTTCCTCTCCTCTGCTCTCCTTGGCTTCTGCTTCTTTCTGTTATCTGCAAATGTCTTAGTTATTGCTCTTTTTGATCTTCATCTATTAGATAGAATACTCTAAATTTTACAATACTCTAAATTTTATTATTAACTATTGACTGCTTCTTTATGGTTGTTATTTTACCTTTTGGTTTTATTAAGTATTTTCATTATCGATTAAAGTTTGCGTGTGAGGCGAAATTTAATTGTAATGAATAAATAATTTTTCATCGACTTTATCATCTGCCTGGATCTCATTTTCCCAAGTTTCTGCATCTGAAAGTAACCAGGCGAGTGAGGAGACGGTGTGGTGGAGGGATGCTGAAAACTGTTGAGAAACATAGGTGAGTCAACTGCGTATATATATATATTATATATATATAGGTCTCCACTCATGCTGGTTGGAGTGATGTGTTTATTCCCGAACTTTGTTATAAACATTTTGTGATGTCACTGGCTGGTAATTTGTTTCTTAAAGTTGATTTGAAATTTTGAATTCAAATGTTTTCTGTGACCAAATAAAAAGACCTTCATTCCCTTCATGTTGCTATTCTTTTCACCAATAAACTGAAGGCAAACATTCTCTTAAGGATGTCAAAATATAACTTCTGTCTGCGGTCAAAGTGAAGACATCCAGATTTACTCAATATACAGTATGTTCCTGTTGAGAATCTTGCTCAATAATTCTTCAGAAAATGTGTTCTTCTTTCAGTTTAATACTTTTAACAATCAGTTCAGTCAATAGCAAACAATGCAAGATACATGTTTCAAATCACCCTTGATGCTGAAATAATCACACAGGCTACAGATGCCACATTAGAAAATATACACTTACATTACCTAAATTACATAATTGACATAAAATCCATAATGCTTGTAATAGTATCTATTCAGTGTTATCAAAATGTGTAAAATATGACAGAGTCGTGAGGTTTTGTGTAGAACCGAGTTTGTTGCCAATACAGTAAATGTTCTCACTGTACCATATGACTGAATCTATACTGCAGTCAAACTTTATAAGGGTCAGATACAGTAATGTGGCAGTCTTTACCATGATAATGCCTCAGTTTACAGTGTCACATGGCATACTATAATGTAAAATGATGCCATCTGTCTCCCTTCTGATGTATCTCTGACCAATCTGAAGTTATACAGTTATTGACTGTTTCTTTTCCCTTGCTCTGTCCTCCTCTGTGTTCACAAATTTCAATGTACCCTCTATATCAGTCTCTGTCTCTCTCTCTCTCTCTCTCTCTCTCTCTCTCTCTCTCTCTCACACACACACACAAACATCATGGTTTTCCATATTTTATGGGGACTTTCCATAGACATACAACACTTATTTTGTAGTAAAAAGGATACTTTGTGATTTTGTGTATTGAACTAACACATTTGAAAATATGCTGAAAGGTTTGAAAAAAGAAAATGCACTTTTGATGATCTGTTATTATGATATTAGTTCTAAGAGTTTTACCAATTTACCAATAAAATTTTCCAATTGCTTGTGAAAATTGCATCAAAGCAATTAAAAAAAAAAACAAAAAAAACTGTAATGTCATTTACATATAAAAGATTACCAGCCATTGTCCAAATCCTTTAATTTAGAATGGCAAGCTGCAAGAATAGCTTAGATTTCCAAAATACCTGCAGTAATCTGACAAGGAAAAATACGTATGTCTGCTCAGACTCTGGCGGCGTCAAAGACCGTTTTTATGAATATGAGCGTTGGCGTGGATTTAAGTGTATGAACACTCTAAGATCAAATCTGTGCGTACCCATGATTAATAGATGAGGTCTCTGGTCTAAATGTAGCCTAAATCCCTTAAAGGTCCCGTTCTTCGTGATTCCATGTTTCAAACTTTAGTTAGTGTGTAATGTTGTTGTTAGAGTATAAATAAAATCTGTAAAATTTTAAAGCTCAAAGTTCAATGCCAAGCGAGATATTTTATTTAACAGAAGTCGCCTACATCGAATGACCAGTTTGGACTACATCCCTCTACTTCCTTCTTTAATGACGTCACTAAAACAGTTTTTTGACTAACCTCCGCCCACAGGAATACACAAGAGTTGCGTTTGTAGAGTGTGTTTGTCGCCATGTCGTCGAAACGCTGTTATTTTCATCCCGCAGTCCAATCACTGGGTCTAATTCCGGCTCAAATTGATAGGGTAAAATTAAAGACATGTTTACAGTAACACTGAGCGCGTGCATCTCCACGTTATGGTAAGAGGCGTGACCTTTCCGGGCAAGATGCGCTAAGAGCTGCTGTCGAATCACAACACAGGAACCGCTGGCACAATCAGAACTCGTTACGTATTTCTGAAGGAGGGACTTCATAGAACAAGGAAGTCATCAGCACGTTTTTATGACAGTGGAAACAGCGGTATACAGATAAGTAAATTATGTGAAAAATACTGTGTTTTTTTACACGCGAAACATGAACACATGTTATATTGCACACTATAAACACAATCAAAGCTTCAAAAAAACACGAAAAACGGGACCTTTAAAGCAGGACCCTACAGGTGTTATCTAGGTGCAGTGATGAGAATGCAACACTAGGGGTAGATACTCGGCTCAACAAAATGACAAAAATTGAAAATTCGCCCTCTCAATAAACAAATATTCTACTCTAATTCCAGTAGACAACTCAAAGAAAATTAAGGATTAGGAGAAATTGAGAGAAAGAGTATGAGAAAGAGATGAAGTGACCTGTTGAGGAGATCTGATGGTCTGTGATTCTGCTGGACGGATTCATTTCTGATTCACTCCTGACTGAAAATGAGCTGATCGTTGAAACTTCAGTGATCTTGTTAGCTGGTTAAAAACAAACAACAACAACAACAACAAAGATCAACCTGAATTTGGTTGTTATTACACTTATACATTAGCACACTCACATGAAAACGGCATTTATTTGTTAAGCAGTACATATTTTATATAATAATACTACAGATATTTATTTATTTTTTTTTTTTGTCACATGAATCACTTAATAGGCTTTAATAGTTAACAGTATAATAATATTTAAATGTCATTATTGTGTTATTGGTGGTATTTAGTGTAAATTGGTCTATTGTCACACTAATCGATATTATAATTTTATGTGCAATATATTACATTGAAAATAATATAAATAGATTAAGCAGTTACTTGTCTTGAACTATAATTACCACACTAGAGTTTCAAAGTAGTTTCCCCGAACACTGATGCAGATAGTTTTGAAGTTAGTCTGAAATCAATAAGCTGTTTTATTGTAAAGTGACAACTCACCTGTACAGATGAAGAAACAAAAGACTCTTGCTTTCCACATGCTGAATGGTTTTAACCGCTTTTGTTGTTCTGCAAAGAATAAAACCGCGTCTGTCTGTCAGTCTTTCTCTCACTTCCTTGTTTCTATTTGGGACAGATCCTCAACCCCAAAACAAGACTTTAGTTGTACAAAGGCAGTTCAACTGAGATTTCTCAATATAATCAACTTACCACTTTTCACCAGTATAAATTGCCTCCAATCGGGGTTTAATCGGTTTGATAAGAAGTGTGTTGAACATTCAGTGGTTTAATCGTTCGTGACCAGCAGAGGGCCCTGAATAAAAACTAACTGTGCAGACTGACACTGCAATACATTTTCTTCTTCAGTATCTGTCTTGTTTTCCACTTATTTTAAGCAAAATTGCATAATCTAATCAAACTTGTTTTCAGAGAAATTATGTTTATGTATGTTTATTAGATGGCGAGACAAAAATACCAATGCAAATGCAGCAAAGTGAAGATGATAGATACAACAGAGATTAATATTACCTTCTAATACTTAATTAGGCAGTTACTGTGTCACAAAACTATGCTGAGACAAATGTGAATGATTTCTGTATTATATTTAATAACTCAAATACCATCTCAGGATAGGTTGTGTAAGTTTGTAAAATTACATTCATACACTTTTCTGCAAAAAGGCATCAGCTAATTCAGTTCATTTAATATGTTTTATTTTATTGTGAAAATTATGACGGAGGTTGGATTATCGTAGCTGTCAGAGGAATCTGGGGTTTTAATGGTGTGATAGATCGACTCTTGAACTGAATCCGCTGTGAGACTCTGATACACGTGACTGTGTCTACTGGTGTCCAGCTCTGAGTCGATCCGATCTTGTGTTTGTGCTGAAACTTTCTCTGTGTAGGAGTCTCCGGCTCTGTGTTTATATAATCTGGGTTTGTGGGTCTGTAAAATTCCTCTTTATCACTTTGAGCTTCAAATGAGTCTGGATGATTTATTCTCTCATAGTCATCCTGTATAAAATAAATTTTTAAATTATCTCAATTAACAAGGTCCAAGGTAAACAAGGTTATTATTTATGAATGAGATTTGCTGTCGTCACCTGCACTGATTTAATTATCGATTTATTGAAATATGCAGGGGTTCTTTCAGAACATGTTTTGAAGAAAAGTAGGCCTACATATTCTGTTAGTGCTGTAGTCTCACATACTGCGGCTGTTGTGCTTGAGGACTTGAATTAGACCAAAACACACACACGACAAACAGAGCGAAAACACACATCAAAGCCACCATCATCATGAACCTGGAGCGAGACTCTGTTGATGCAAAGATCCCTTGCACCGAAAACAAAAGCGAAAGTCCTGCTGTGTGACAAATCTGTTTAAAAAGTACAAATATTCCATGTCATCATGGCTCAGTTGACATGAGGTCTTTATGGAGCTCGAATGTATTTTTTTTTTCCACATCAGTTAGATTCTTTGAACAAATCAGTGTTCTTTGCTGTGTAGACAAATGTTTAGTCATCGCGTCAACTGCTCATATATTAAGGATATTCAGTAGGACAGTGAGTCTTCAGCTCTGGTGTTTCTCACCTTTGGTGACTGTTAACCAGATCTCGGAGGTGAAGTCAGGCAGCAGACTGATATCTACACCACACCAGTACTTTCCAGAGTCTTCTGGAGCCAGTCTAGAGATGAGAGCTGTGAGAACATGAGAGCTGGTGTCATCTAGAAGAGTCATTCTCCCTCGTTCAGACCTCGTCTCTCTCCGGGTCGTCTGAACACACTGAGGATCTCTCTGAGCAAACGAGTCGCTCAAGTACTTGCTGTTATTCTCGTACATTTCAGGATATCTGCAGGTGACTGAGATGTTGCTTCCCACAGATCCAGTGACGGAAAGAGCCAGTGAGTTCTCCATCAGCCACAGCGCTGAAAGACCAAGCACTGCTGACAGAGACCGATTCAGAGTTATCATGCTGAACTGTTGTTTATCAGTGATATTGAAGAGTAAAAAGTGCAGTTCTCACTGATTTAGTGTAATGACAGATATAGTACCTGAGAAACTGATGGAGGTGACGGTTCTCATGACCGCCTGCTTCAACCTCGACTCCCACTACCTGTTCTCACACTAAATACTGGATAGATATTATGTGTTTGAGTTACACTTCCCTAATGCACAGTGTCAGAAATATGATCTGAAAAAGTAGCTCTCTCTTCAGGACACTGGAGGTAAAGTCTGGCCATCCTCAAGGTTACTCCATCTATCCATTTTGTTGCCTGTTTCTTTAATATAATGGAATGCAATTACATGTTCCTGCCCCATCCATCCATCCATCCATCCACAAATTCATCCATCTATCTACCCACCCACCCACATTTATCCATCCACAAATGCATCCATCCATCCATCCCTTCATTCATCCCTTCATCCATCCATCCCTGTATCCATCTACACATTCATCCATCCATCACTGCATCCATCTGCACATCCATCCTTCTGTCCATCCACACATCTATCCATCTATCCATCTGTAGCGATGTTTGTGACGTGTCTGAAACGTCACCATCATTAAATACGTGGCCAATTAGGTACCGCTCCGTTTTTGTATATAAGTTCGTTGCTCATGCCCCCTGGAGTGTGTCTTGGTCGAAAGCCTGCCCCCTTTTTTCTTTTCACTGTTGTGGATCGCAGAGTGTGACGTTGGTCCGCCAAGGCTGTGTGTGTGTGTGTGTGTGTGTGTGTGTGTGTGTGTGTGTGTGTGTGTGTGTGTGTGTGTGTGGTGTACTGCTTACCCCCAGGTAAGGTTTAATGTGGTACATTCGCGGTGTTGTGGGAAGTTTTGTTTGAGTTACCTACAGTTATGTGTCTTAGCGTGGTGTGTTTACAGGGTGCCCACCTGTGCGTCAGCGCAGCACAATTGCCAGATCGGAACACCAGCTGGTAACCTACCTAACTAAAGGAGCTACAATATGACTTTGAGTGTGTGTGTGTGTGTGTGTGGTTGAGTGTCACGTCATCTAATTATAAGGTGAGTAACTTGTTTCTCTCTTGTAAATTATTGTATGTTTTAACTTGAGTGTAATAAACGTTTATGTTTAGGGTCCTCGTTGAGGCATTGCATCGCGCTCTCTCTCTCGCGCTCGCTCTCTCTCCAACTCGCGCTCTGGGCCGCGCTGCTGCTTTGGGGGTTGTCGACACCTCTGGTCCAGCGGCTAAGTGGGCTGGATATTTATTTTCTTTGTTTTCCTTTGGTGGTTATTTTCGGTTCGGGTTAATTTGTTTTTTTGCTGTATTGACTTATTTTGTATTACTGTCACCAACTCTCAGTTTGTGATTTTGACTGTGTGATAACAGTCATTATTAATTGGAGTGATTTACCGCTATGCGGTATTCATGAATCTCGGTTATATTGCAATCTTGAGCCGTGATCAGTTCTGAGTTTGTGATCTTTGTTGTGACAGTATACCTTGTTTTTTTGTTTGTTTTTTTGTCTTTAATAGTTGTATTTTCTTTGTACATTTATATTGTTTGTTGGAGTATTGTAAGTTCTTTTGGCTTTGTTTATATTGGTTTAATATATTGATTTTGACTGTTTATTTGTTTATGTTGGTTTGTTTTCTAAAGTGATTTTTCCCTTCTCTCTTTTTGTGTTTTGCAGGAGCTGAGTGTTCCTTGGGAGCGGGCTGGTGCTGAGTTGCACAGGCTTCACTTCAGTACGGGTTGTCATTTATTGCTGTGTCACTATTTTTGGTCATTATTTGCAGTGATTTTGTGGATGTGATTCTGATTGGCGGGATTTTTTTTTTTTGTGTGTGTGCACTGAGTGCACCATACTAGCCCGCTTCTCATAAAGGAAGCCTCAGCCCCTGCATTGAGTAATTTTTTTAGTTGTTTTCTTTTTTTTTCGTTTGACTGAGACAATTTGAATGCTGTGTTTAGGGTTTTAAATTTTGTAAATTCTTTTAACCTTAATAAAAAGCTGTTTAAACGGAAACTCACGCCTCTTGCCCATGTCTAAGTGGAAGTTATTTGCGTGTTCTTTTGGTAACTTCCCCATTATTTCGGGGTGGCGTAGTCATTACAAACCAGCCACTTGCTACACATCCATCCATCCATCCATTCACTTAATATCTATAAATAAGAACTACTCTTTAAAGAAAGAAAAACACTTTTCAGGAAACTGAAAAACACCATATGATATTGATGACAGGAAGTTTACCTTCATACTGATATGGAAATTTTTTTTTTAATCAATTATCTTGCTAGAGCTTTTATTATTATTATTATTCATTCTTTGCAAGTAGTTTAATTTGGGTTGTTCCTTTCTCGGCATGGGCAAGGTCTCTAAAATAGACTTTAAAAAGAGGAAGGAAAAAATTGCAAAAACAGCAGAATAAAGTTCTCAGCTCGCATTTGCGGTTCACTCTCCTGGAGTCTGTTTGCTGTCTGAAACTACAACACGGTAAGAGTTACACTTGTTCAGTGATGAATATTGAATAAATAATGAATCTCCATTCACAGAAGAAACATGAAGTGAGAAACATTTTCTTTCATAATAACCTCTGAACATCCAGAGCTCATGTGTGCCTAATGTCTTCTTTAAGTGACAAACTACTAACAATAAAGAAATTTTAAAATCATTTTACAGTGTTTATAACACAGACTGCTGTTGTAATAGTTTTTATGGAACTAAAGATGTTGTACTGTTGTGTAAATGATTTAGTTTCCTGCAGTGATGTCACAGAGACCGGCTCCTTCTCTTCTTCTGCTGTTTCTGCTCATGATTCCAGGTGAGTCTCTCCTCTAAATGCAATGGGACTTATAATAACTAAGTGTAAGTGTTACGCCCCATCTAGGTCAAAGTGCGTAACATGAAAAAGAGAGAGAGAGAGAGAAAAAAAACCCCTGAAATGACAAGGTTTTTATAGAAAAGCAAATTAAACATTTATTTATTGAAATTAACAGATTTATAATAAAATTGGGGATTTAGCTTCTGGAGCTGACAGAGCCAAAATAACAAACAAAACTAACTAATTTGTACCTCTGACTGCTCTAATCCACAAAATAAAATAAAAGAAAATACAATCTCCCAAAGTACTATATAAAATGATATAAAAGTATAAGAGCTAACAAATCTGTACAGGGATAATCTGGAATTGGGGTCAGTAAACAGGTGGTAGTCAATATCACAAATATGGAGGTTCACAGGAAACAAACAGCTTCTCTCTCAACCAAACACTCGAATGAACACCCAAAGATAGCCACTCTCAACAGTCTTACTAATACACTCTGAAACCTACTAGCAAAGTCAGGCAAGGAAAGCACAGAGAGTGAGCACAAGGCTAATGAAAGAAGTGATGAAGGAGGTTTGTTTGGCTGTGGCTGGATGCAACCGATCGGCAAGTGTTGCCGCGCACAGTCTGAAAACAGAGACGTGAAGTCGGACACTTTCTGATTCCCGTAGGGATACTCATGTGGTGTTTGCATATTTTATCACAGCTGAAGTGAAATAAATGTAATATTTATGACACTTTCATTCAATACTTTATGTTCTGCTTACAGCATCTGTTTGTACAAGAATAAAGCTCAAAATATTATTTAAATACCAGTGTAGCGGGGTCTACGTTTTATCAGTTTTAATCAAATAATTTACACTTCTGAATAAAAGTAGTAATTACTGTACTTTAATATCATTTTGGCTACTCTATAGTTTTACTGAGTTTCAAAGATATTAACTTTTACTCTTTACTTGATGACATTTTTGAATGCTCCATGTACTCAATTATATGTACTTTGAATAAGTATATGTACTTTTCTGCAGCAGTTTATTTCTGCTACAAAATAATAAATAATGCCATCTACAGGGCACTGCAAGTATAACATCTTGTGTGTTTTGTCCTTACGTTCTGAAATGTTTAAACAAGGCTACTTTATGTGATATGAGTGCATTAACAATTAGTTGTGAATTGCTAGTGTTTTATATATGAGATGAGGACATGACTCCAGCCACCGATAAACCGGAAACTGGCATGTCCAGTGCAAGAAGGCTTTGACTTTTTAATATTAATTAACATTATTTTATATATCTATTACACTGATGAGGGCTTTTTGAAGGATATCGGTTTACTTATGCTCTTTTTGAGCACTTGAGCTTAAAGGATTAGTCTACTTTTAAGTAAAATTTTCCTGATAATTTACTCACCCCCATGCAATCCAAGATGTTCATGTCTTTCTTTCTTCAGTCGAAAAGAAATTAAGGTTTTTGATGAAAACATTCCAGGATTTTTCTCCTTATAGTGGACTTCACTGGACTCCAGACAGTTGAAGGTCAAAATTACAGTTTCAGTGCAGCTTCAAAGAGCTTTAAACGATCCCAGACGAGGAATAAGAGTCTTATCTAGAGAAACAATCGGTCATTTTTGGAAAAAAAAAATAAAAATACAACTGTATATGCTTTATAAACACAAATGATCACCTTGAACGTACTTCTGGTTTCCTTATTCTTTAAAAAGCTTACGCCGTATGTCCTACGACTTCCCTATTCTACTTATGGAAAAAACAAAACTGGCGCTGCATTCGTTCCGCGATTTGAATAGTAAATTATCAGGAAAATTTTATTTGAAAGTGGACTAATCCTTTAATTAAGACTTGATTGTCTAACGCCGTTTTAGAGGCTGTTGTGTCGACCTTGATTTATTGCAAATTTGATTATAGAAAATAAATATGATTGCTCTTGTAACAAATCAACTGTTTCTTGTGTTTAACCGCCATGTCTCATAGGTGTTGAGGACTAGGGCATTTTTGAGATACTCTAAGACTTTTACTCAAGTCAAATTGGAATTGGTGACTTGTAATGGAGTAATTTTCGCTGTAAGGTATCTGTACTTTTACTCAAGTATGGTTTTCAGGTACCTTTTGTTTTGATAAACATGACACAATACAACATCACAACTACATGAAACGAGCTTTAACTGTTATAAAAATACAGATTTGTGAGCATTAGTGGAACTGAAGGTGTGAGAATAAACATGAAACACACGTGATCATTGTCATGTGGTGAACCTGGCCAATCGTGAAACAGCTGTGTCGTCATCAGCGCTCGTGCAGCTCTTCTTGAGAAACTGCTCTGGCTGACTCAGCCGGATGCTCTCGAATCGCTCTCGCTGTACTTTGATGCCATACATCACAGTCACGTGGCATCGGCGCTGTCTTAAGTCGGACAAAATTTGTAACCAGCATGCACTGACCAATCGGTCTGTGCAGCGCTGCATCAAGTCGAACAAGCCTTTTTATAAACATCCAGGAGTCAGCTGACTAAGCAGGGTGTGGCACCAATCAGACTGGACAGAATACATACAAACAAAAAAACAAATGCCTCCTACAACAGAGAAGAACACATAAACAAATCACAAGGGATGTAACAACTAGGGGGAAAAAAAAGGTTTTTACTAATCAGTTAGCCCTGCTATAGCCCTTGGAAAAAGTAATCTCTGGTAAAATATCTTCTATAATGTAAGATTTATGTGCTGCTTCCAAACAAAATTGTATTATTATTATTCAGGTTTTTGCTGACATAATGTTAACTGCTGACTCTTCTGACATTTAGTTCAGACTGATTTTCATGGTTAGTGTTCATTGTTCTGCTTCCTGTATTTCATCACATTCTGTCTGTCTGAAGATTTTACATATAATTAAATTAGTGTAGTTCTTCATTTATATGAAGTTTTGTAAATAAAACAAGTTTTAATTAACTTTTATGGTCCTGTTTAACTCATAGACATTTTTTAATATTTCCTTGTGAATTCTGTGTTTCAGGGGTTTCTAGTGCTTATTGGGGTGTGAGTTACAGTCCTTCACACATCTGTGCACTAAAGGACTCATCAGTGATAATGAGCTGCACTTATACATACCCTACTGGATACTGGATCAGGAGAGTGTTCTGGACCAAAACACTTGTAATAAATAATGTAGAGCCTCCAGATCTGTCTAATGACCCTGAATACAGTCAGAGGCTTCAGTATCTGGGAGATAAACAGCAGAACTGCACCATCAGACTGAGTCATGTGACACTGAAGGATTCAAACGAGTACTATTTCAGATTCATCACTAATAAAGATGATGGTAAATGGATTGGTAATCCAGGAGTGACTCTTAATGTCACAGGTGACTTTCATTTAGGTTTATCTTTTCTTCTAAAAATGAATTAACTCAACTTTTTGAGTTATTTTGCACTGACTTTAATGTTGTTTGAACTTGTATAGTTTAGTTGGATTACCTTTATGAAAGTAAGTTTTCAGTACAAACATTCCCAGTAAAATATGTTTTTTGTTCACCTTGTTCAACTTTTTGAGGTACTAATTCCAATTTTACTTAGAATATTAAATATTTTCAACTTGACAAATTTAGTTATCTAAACTTACAGTTCAATAGTTGTCAATACCAGAGTTAATGTTAACCTAATGTGGCTTATTTTAATAATTCAACCAAATGGTTATCCAGGAGTGACTCTTACTGTCACAGGTGACTTTCATGAGGTTTCTCTCTTCTTCTGTGCATTATGTTGAATAATAATCAGTGTATGACAGCAGCACTAGATATAATGTGTGTGTTGTGTTCAGATCTTCAGGTGGAGTCTCCTGAGAGAGTGACAGAGGGAGATTCAGTCCGTCTGACATGTAAAAGCAGCTGCACTCTGACTGACAGAGCAACATTCATCTGGTACAGAAACTCACAGCCATTAACTGAGAGAAGAGACAGAAACAATGAACTCCTGCTGCAGTCAGTCAGAAGAGAGGATGCAGGCAGATATAGCTGTGCTGTACACGGACACAATCACATCTCTCCTGCTGTTCAGCTCAATGTCACGTGTGAGTATACGGGCCAAAACACAATAATGGTCTCAGCTTGTTTGTAACATGGACAATTAATCAGTATCACAGACAGAACACCAGTACTATCTGCGAGTTAAACAATTTTTTTTATTTTTGACAAATTAATATGACATTTTTTTAAAAATTATGACAATTGTTCAAAAAAAAAAAAGTAAAAATAAAAAGTTTAACTTGCATATAATACTGATGTTCTGATTGTATCAACGATTAAACAGTAATACCAGTATTGTGTTTTCCAAATCCAGTTCACCATCCCTCCTTAAAAAACAAAACATAAATCTGGTAGTAGACACTTACACTGGAATTAAATGAGGATGATCCATAAATGTTAAAATACTCGCTGTTTTAATAGTAAGGCTACAAGATGTAAACAATGTAGATTTAGTGTGGAAAAATGCTTTCTAAACTTTTTCTGTATAGTTATAATCAATTTTACAACTTTGTTGCCAGGACAACACAACACCCTAAAAGGACTGTTAAATGAATGATTTAAATAACTTTAAAGCTGAAATAATGCACACATTTTAACAGAAAAAATACACATTTCTGCTTTTAACTTCTCCAAAAAAATCCTCACTTCCATTGCAAGTCCTTTGCATAACTTTAATTTTGCTCTCTCTCTCTCTTTCTCTCTCTCTTTTTTTTTTTTTTTTTTGTATTGTGCAACAAATGTGGTTTTGAATTTGAATTACTACACACACAAAAAGCAGAAACCCTTTATTTGTTAGTTAATGCATGAACTGTCTAATGGGACGTTGTTGTACAGTGTTACCAAAAAAAAACAAAACAAAAAAAACATTGTTTTGGCTGTTTCTTAATGGGTGACCTGCACTACCATCCTGGCCTGTTGACACAAGGATCCATTAATCATGTTGTTTATGCCAAGTTCTGACCCCTCCATCTGCATGACAACAGAACTCAGACTCAGAGGTGTGCAAAAAGCATCAGAGTATTTGAGAGAAAGTCCAGATAGTTACATTTATTTGTATTATTCATATTTTGATGCTGAGTACATAATGTATGTGGTATTGCATGGATATATTTTTCATATTCTTATTTTGTATTTAGTAGGGCTGCCCCGTAATTGTTGACTAAATCTTAGCCGACTAGAAGAGGCTTAGTCAACCAAGATTTCATTAGCCGGTTAGTCGCAGACAACAACAACAAAAAACTGCAGTCATGCAGTTCGTGAGGGACAGATCGTTAATGATGGGTCCTTGTGGTAATTACAGTATGTCGGGCAGGAAATTCAAACGTTTATGGCTTTGAATATGGCTTATCATTTGAAACATGTAAGTAGTAACAACTTTACATGGCTGCTCGCTCTAACATTAGATAAATGTGCGCTATTATATATTCAAGTGTTTGTGTGGAGAAGGCAGCTATATAACATGTTTTACTGCACAACATGGAGACGCAGTCATTTGACTGTTAAAGCAGACATGTTGATCTGCTTTATCCATGCAAAATTGTTTTCTGAAAATACCTACAATTGCTGAAAACTTTACAAGGGTCAGGAGCTCAACTAAAACAAACACTGATTGTCATAATGGTGACCACACACTAAACATTTTCAGCAAGACATCGACATCTAAACCTCTGTTAATTCTCAGTAAGAGCTTCTGTAGACATGTGACAGAAATAAAGTCAGTCTGGTTAGTAATAAGTGAAGCTGGTAATGCTGTTTGTGGAGTTGTTGAATCAGATCTTCAGAGATTTAATGTCTTTTATCTTCAGTTCATCTAAGGCTGTGGCTGAAGAAAGTTGTAGTTTGTGTTCTTATTTCTCTTTCTTTCAGCGTTTGTTCACAGCAGGTGTTTGAATGATTGAAAGAATGTTTCAGGAACATCACACTAATCTTTAAATAACAGTCTACTAACATTAAGGAAACTGAACATTTTCATGTTCTTGGAATGTTACAAATCAACGTTCCTACATTGTTGAATTTTAGATCAATATTAAGTTGAAAGAACGTTTGAGGAACATTATACCTTATAAAAACATTCCTCTAATGTCAAGAAAACAATACTCTTTGAAATCAGAAATATACTGATTATGTTGATTTTAAACCCAAATATTTTACTTATAACATTTTCAATTAACAATTATTCAGTTATTTGTAAAAATGTCATTATAAAAAACAAAATAAAACATCTCAACATCCACACTGATAAGTGCACCATTTAGACAAATATGTAGGCTAAATATGTCCTGTGCTTTTTTCTGTCAATAACAAAATATACATACAACAGAAATAGCAGTGGTGATAAAGCATCTGATCATATTGATGTGGATATATTTGCACCAGCTCTGCAATTTGGCACTATCCAGTCAAGTCACATCAACTGTGTAACTGTAACTGTAACTGTGACATACATCCTCTAAACATCTGTGATGTCAAATTTATTGTGATTGTTAATGATATTGATGTTTTTTTTTTTTTTTTTTTTTTTTTTTTGTGTGTGTGTGTGTGTGTGTGTGTGTGTGTTTTCGGTTTTAGATCCTCCAAAGAGCGTCTCAGTGTCCATCAGTCCATCTGGTGAAATAGTGTCAGGAGATTCAGTGACTCTGATCTGCAGCAGTGATTCAAACCCTCCTGCTCTGAACTTCAGCTGGTTTAAAGGAGAATGAAAGCTCAGCTCAGTGTTGCAACCATTGACTTGGGCTAATTTTACATTCAGGTTTTTTTTTGTTTTTTTTTTTGCATTTTGTTTTTAGTCTGCGGGTTGACCCACCAACCCCAGAATGCAATTGGGCTAGTTTTGGCTGTGAATGGGTGGGTTTTATATAATAATTGGGCTGGTTTTGTTACACAAACCTGGCAACCCTGCCTTAGCTGTTGGATCTGGGCTGGGTTTCCCAATAACGATGCATCTTAGCTCTTAAGAGCGCTTTCTACGTGCGAGGTTACGAACGCTCGCTGCAATTCCACGTGCGTTTCCCAAAAATGCCCTTAACATGAACGCGCGAGAACGCGTTCTACGTGCTACTTAAGAGTCGCTGTCCGTTTCTCAAGTGCTGAATATTACCTTATAAAATCGTATCCTTTAACGTTTAACCTAATAATCGTCACCTGATGTGGTTTAGAATAAATAAATAAATAAAGATACCTTTCAAAAAGATTAAATTAATGTTCTTCTGGAGGAGGTAGAGCTTAACAAAGATGTAATTTTCAGACGATTTCTTTAAGCTATATATATATATATATATATATATATATATATATGTGTGTGTGTGTGTGTGTGTGTGTGTGTGTGTGTGAAATCAATCAAACTGTGATTCAGTGTTTTTGAAGTTAATATCTAAACTTGTTTATGTTTTAAAATTTAGTTTGTAGTTGAAAAAAGTCAGTCACTTCAGGAACACTTGGAAGAACTCCTATAGTATTTCATAGAGCTTTAGACCTTGGGTGGTAGGCCTATATAAAGCCTATATAAAGGGTATATAGGGTGACAGTAGTACAAATTATGTACTTCATCTAGCCAATTTCTACAGGTGTACAGACAATTTTTTTTATTGCAGACATGTTTTATCAGCACTATTTATGACATCATGTGTATTTTTATTTTTTTTATTTTCTTCCCTTTTCTTTTCATATTAAACAACAAAGAGTATTTAAGAGGAATACAGTCAAAACCTTAGCTGTTATACACATTGCACTTGAATAAAGGTGTAATCTGCCGGTTGTCCTGTAGGTGACCTCATAACTCTATCTTCTTACGATGCACTTAGGACTTTACGATTACTCCAGAGCACTCGTAGATCTACGATCATTTTCAAGTGCTACTTAAGTTACGATGCTTTTGGGAAACAGACCTTAATATTAAGATCACTCGTACGACCGTTTTTACGATCAACTTAGGCTTACGATGCTTTTGGGAAACGCTGCCCTGGACAGTTTCAGTGGACGCTTCTACTGTCAGGCTCACAATCAACATGGATCAGTGAAATCAGTGGCTTATTTTAGTGACTGCTGAAGATTTTATTTTATAAAGGGCTCAAGACAGTTGTGCATCTTTTGAGAGTTAATCTTAACTCAAATTCTTCATTTTTCAGTGCATCATCGTCTTGGATGGCATGTCTGGTTGGGGATCACAGTGGCATGTTTAGGATTCTTCATCATCATTATCATCATTCTGTTTATAATGTAAGTTTGATTAAAATAATTTTTAATTATAGATAGTATATGAAAGTAATTCACTTTCAGACTTGTACAGATGGGAATGTCTCATGAGATGTTTCTTATATCAGGAGAAAACGAAAAGGTGCTCAAGTTGAAGACCTCACAGCGAAGCAGGTAAATCATCCAGACTCAACATGTCAATAATCTCTTTAGACGGGGCCATTCATACAAAACATGAGAGACAAGTTAGTGGAACGAAAAAAAAAAAAAAAGAGGAAAGCCTAGAGATGCGTTTTTAAAAGTATACAGCTTTTTAATGTGTGCTGCATTTATAGAACACCATGCCACATGAGCGCAACGGTCAAATGCGTCCATCTAGTGCGTTTACATAGAAAAGCAATGGAAAAGTAGCACACTGAAATGGAAAATGTTCTGTGTGAACAGTCCCTAAATGTGAATAATAAATAATAATTAATTTTCTTCCATTACAGGACAATCTGTACTCTAACGTAACAGGGAGAGACGTTCATGTTTCTGAATCAGCTGATTGTGATGACGCTCAGTACGCCACTGTTACTTCCAGCAAACCCAGAAGAGACAGAAACGCTCCTGATCGCAGAGATACTGAGGAGATCCAGTACGCAACTGTACAACATCCCAAAAACAAACAGACCAAGAGATCAGAGGAGAACGAAAGCCAGTACGGCAATATCAGGATTCACCAGCCTGAATCTGCTGTGAGGTGAGAAGAACCAGCTTAAAGAGACACTTCACCCAAAATAAAACATTTGTCATCTACTCATCTGCATGTTACTTTATTGATTGTGATGAAAGGAGAATTTATAGTTCTTTAAATCTGGACATTTTTCTTAATAACTTTGTGTCCCACTGAGGTTTCAGAAGCATGTGATATACAAGGTGTCTGTATTTGACTTCATTGTGTAATCTGACACATGACATGATTGTTTCTATTTATTTTTATTTTGTGTTCTTTAGGCGATCAAATGTTGAAACTGTGGATGACGCTTCTGTGATCTACAGCCGTGTCAAATGAGTAACAGAGACCATCATGAAGACAAAGGCCTAAACAAATTATAATTAAAGTTTTGAAAGTAGGGCTGTCAATTCAGCATGCACAGTTATTTATTATTCAATAAATCAGGTAAATATATGGCAGGAACACAGTGTCTGTAATCTTTTTCATATTACAAGAGCAGAATACAAATACAAATGAAAGAGCCAAGAACCCACAACATGGTGTTTGGTGAGACTAAAAAACTTGATTTGAACTTTTGACTTCAGATGTTTTCTGTGAGCAAATAAAAAGCCCATATCCGTTTGACCAAATTCGAGCTTGTGTGTCGTCATGTCTAAGTCATTGTAGACCTATAACATAATGTACTATGTGTGATGGCTCTGTATATGTGCAACAGTGGATAAAATAAATTTGATCTGTTAAAGTCTCATGATTATTTGTAGTGCAGCTTCTGTGTACGTGTGTTCAGATGAGGTCAATCAAGATGGTTTAATCAGTTTGACTAAACCAACATTTTACGGAGCCCCTTAAAGTCACATGATGATTTGTTTTTCAATTCCCCAAGCAGGAAATTTTGCGAGCAAATGCAGAAGCATTGACATTTTTTTTCTCCCATCTCATACTTTTTACAGTCACCATGTCCTTATATTGAGTACACTGAGATACTCTTTGGCTGCGTCCGAAAACCTAGGTAGCTGTCTGGCTGCCTCACTATCTTATAAGAGAATGACTTGTACGGCAGCATTTGTGCATGAAGGCACCTCACGAAACTGATTTCGGACAGACTTCTGAGGCAGCGTAACAGTTTAATGATCTACAGCAATATAGCGCGAGCTTTGGTGAGAACTAAACAATTATTTAATTACTACAGTAGTAATTTCTCGATATAAATGACATCAAAATTGAAATATGTTGGTCAAAATTGTACATTTACACACAAACTGAGCAGCAAACGCAACTTTTGGACGCCATCTTTATTTTTCTAGCTCAACTGTCACAGAATGGAAAGCACAGGATTGTGGGATATCAAAGGCAGCTAAGGATGCATCCATGCTCCCTTCAAAAATCGATCAGATGAAAGTATCTCACGAGACAGGAAGTGAAGCTAACATTGGATTCGGACGTGCCTTGATGCCTTCCTATCTTGAAATGTGTCCTCAGAAGGCAGCATTTTCCAGTTTTCGGACGCAGCTATTCTTTTAACCATTAAACTTAAAAATTGTCAAGAATGAAAGAATCTCAAGAATGTCAAAATATAACTATAACTCTCTGAGATCAAAGTGTCGACATCCAGTCTTACTCAATATATGTTCCTATACTGAGAATCTTGCTCAATAATTCATCAGAAAAGTTTCCAGTTTCTGAAGTGATATCTACATATAAATGCAGGATTCACACCCAATATTGCTACCATAACCATAACAAGGGACAAAAATATGCAATAATAATAATAATAAGCAATGTAAATGCAGATTAGAAAAAATATTTGAATTTTTGTATTAATATTTTTGAGATTCTATTCAAATTATTTGTAAAAGTAATGACTTAAAAAAATCTTAAATGTCTCACTGTATACATTGCTATTCTTATTATGGTGGAGCCGTTGCTTACACATTACATCTGCACTTTACTGTAGCATCCTGACTAATTTCAGAAGTACCCTCAGTGATTTGATTCTGGAACCAGGCCTGGCCTGCACTGCACCCATGCAAGAACAAAATATATTCAACTTAAATTGGATACACAGAAAAATG
This sequence comes from Megalobrama amblycephala, assembly GCF_018812025.1. NCBI lineage: Eukaryota > Metazoa > Chordata > Actinopteri > Cypriniformes > Xenocyprididae > Megalobrama > Megalobrama amblycephala. Next base: position 9,196,817 of record NC_063050.1, on the reverse strand, counting down.
CAGGTTAAACTCACAGCTCATGCAGTGATGAAGTTTTGAGACGCGAATCATGCACTTCTTGCATGAACATAGTGCATTTCAGTCTGAAACCCACACAACCTTTATTAGATCAGCTTTTGCCGTGCACTGTTACTGTTGATTTATACTTCTTCGTTGAGTGTACAGGTCCCGGCAAAGTCTAAGGGCTGATTTATACTTCTGCGTCGGACCTACGACGGAGCCTCTGCGCATTAGGCTATGCATCTGTTTTCATTTATACTTCTGTGTCGTTGTCCGCGTCGACGTCCATGCAGACCACTAGTAGGCAGTGTCCGTGGTAATGTTGAGTATCAAGGCAAAGCCGAAGACGAAGCAGCTTGTCATGTACGTTGTCAGTATACAACTGGCAACAGTGTTGCCAGTATTTAACTTTTTTCTTAACTTACAGTTTATTACTGTTAAAATACATTTTGTGGGTGCGTCTTTTTTATCTTACACCTTTAACCCTTTTATCTCCACTGGAACATATAAATACAGTATAAATAATGATTATGTGAAAACATAACCAACACCACCTGATCATCTTTTCTCTTTGCTTGTCTGGCTGATATAACTCAGTTACAACTGCCCAAATAAGAACTAATATTATAAAGTCAAGGGTCAAGAGCTCAACTAAAGTAAACCCAGATCTCCATGATGGTGACTTAAACATTGGGATTTTCTCTTTTGATTCTGCTTGTTAACATTAGATCACCTTCCTGACACATTTACTGTGTTAAAATCATTAACATAATGAATGTGTCAGAATTAACACAAGAAGTGTTGTCCCTAAACTCACACACTGATGTGAAAGAATTTAACACATTTTGAGTCCGTTTTAACACATCCTTTCTCTTGTTTTTAACACAACCTGTGTTATATCTTAACACACCAGTGTGTTAAGTCATCCACCGATGAAGAAAGAGGCGCAAACTTTCTTAACGGCTTGCAGAGTGACTTAGCAGTAATGTGATTGGATGATAGTTTAACACATGATGTGTTGGACACTCTCTCTCTCTCAAATATGTTATGCCTGTGTTAAGAAGAATAACACACTGGTTGAGTTAAAAGTAACACAAAATGTGTTGTCCTTAACTAGACAAACAGGTGTGTTAAGATATAACACAGGTTGTGTTGTTTTTAACACATCTGTTGTAAGAGTGTACTAATATCACATCAGATCATCAAAAGTGCACTTTTTTTCAAATATTTCAGCATATTTTCAATTGTGTACAATAGTACAATACACAAAATCACAAAGTATCATTTTCACTACACAAAATAAGTGTTTCATCTATATAAATGTTTCATTCATAGTAACTGTCTTTCATAATGCTATTACAGACATACCAACATTGTGTCGGCCCAGATCTGGCCCACATACTGCAATGAATTACGGCCCTTGTGTGGGCCGTTTCTGTTTGCCAGATCTGAGCCACAAGCAGGCCACAGCAATGCCACATGTCAGCCAAGAGCAAAGAAATAAACCTAAACTGGACCTGATCTGAGCCACAATATGTGTGTATATTAAATATAGAGTCATCTCAGCCTTAATAAGCCTGTTAACAAGCAAAATCACTGAAGGAAAGAAGAGAACAGAAAAAGAAACAAGCAGAAACACAAGAACTAAAACTGACTTCAGCCACAGCCTTAGATGAAATCAACTGAAGATGAAAGACATTAAATCTCCCAAGATCTCAACAGAGGATGATTAAACAACTCCACAAACAGCATTGCCAGCTTCACTTATTACTAACCAGATCGACTTTATTTATGTCAGACAGCTACAAAAGTTGTTATTGAGAATTAACAGGGATTTAACTCTAATTTAAAGTCACCATAATGGTGAACAGTTGTTCCATTAGTTGGGCTCTTAACTCTTATTATACATTTGTTTTTTTGTGGCTGTTGTGACAGTGTGTTTATCAAACAGAAACAGCCCACACAAGGGCCATAGTTCATTGCAGCATGTGCCAGATTTCAACACAATATTGCTATGTGGGAGTGTAATAGCTTTCTTGGCCTTAATTGGTCATTTATGTGCTCGGACCATGATACTCAGTGGCCTGCAAATGAGTTGTCGAGCTGTATTTAAGAGCCATTAAGGGAGATGGATTTGGATTTTTAAGACCGTGTAATGTGGTACTGATTTGTGGCTCCACTGACTGGATCTATGGGGTCTACCCTTGTCAGGGTTTTAAGGCTGGCTCCACTCCAGACCAGACATGATTCCTGGCTTTGTTCCAGGGAGAATGAGATCAGAATGGACACCGAACAGTACACACATTCTGAATAGACATCCTTGTTGTAGTATTTGTTTTTTTTTTTTCAAGTATTTGTTGTTGGGTTTTTTTAACACAATCATAAATTCCTTTTCTTCATTTTAATCCAGCTCATGAGGAAGTCAGCACTGCGAATGAAGTAATTTACCGCGTGGGTGACGATTGGGACAAGGGCCACACTCAGCTCAAAGGTCATTAGATGTTCCCAAATGCACTTATCTTACAAATATACTGGTGATTTTTGAAACTGGACATGACACACATGGAATACAATAAATACAAAATATGTCATCATAAAGACGTTCAAAATATTCTTGCATATTTTAGACCAGTGTGTTGTGAATGGAAAGACATATCATGTGAACCAGACCTTCGATAAGCGCCATGAGCAGGGCTACATGATGAACTGCACATGCTTTAGCCAAGGCCGTGGTCACTGGAGATGTGTTGCCATCGATAAGCAGGCATTTGCTAATTTTGTTGCTATGCTCAGCCTTTTGTTGTTTTCTTTTTCTAACCTTTTTCTCAAAATGTTAGAACTTCCCTGTACTTTCGATGTATTTTACAACAAATTGAATTGTCCATAAATCAAACAGACTTATTCTAAACAATAGTTTTTGTAAACATGTCAGAGTTGTAATGAAAGGAAGAATATTTTTACTTTGTCTGCACAAACCATTTATTCTTTTACTTTAGACCAGTGCCAGGAACATGAGACCAAGGTGTTCTACCAGATTGGCCAGACATGGAACAAGGTTATCCAAGGCATCTGGTATAGATGTTCCTGCTATGGGAATGGCTTTGGAGAACTGGCCTGTAAGCCTCTGCAGTCTACTGGTAAGAGATCACACTGCTTCAGCCGGCATTCATAAAAGACCTAGTTTTAAATAAAATAATGTGAATGGCAAGAAGCAGTATTGTTACAGGTTTTTTTTTTTTTTTTTTTTTTTTTTTTTTTTTTATTGCTTTGGTGCAATTTTCACTAGGAACTGGTACATTTTCAATGGAGGTGTTGCAATTTGTAAACACAGAGCAGGATATAGTGAGTGTTTAACTGACTGTATGGACTGACTGTATAACATCAGACTGATTAGAGTATGTAAGTGTATTTTCTAATGTGGCATCTGTAGTCTATGTAATTATTTCAGCATCAAGGGTGATTTGAAACATGTATCTTGCATTGTTTGCTATTGAATTAACTGATTGTTAAAAGTATTAAACTAAGAAGATCATACTGTTGTGTTTCAGTGATTTAACCAAATGTTCTCATTACATGTCACAATGATCTTGTGTTTGAAACAGTGATTATGTAAAATGAAAATATGTACAACTAAAATGAAAGTATAATATCAGGTTTTAAAAGCTGTGATAGAAATGTGATCAGTCTGGAGTTTTGAAAATGTACACCTTACTTGTGACAATAGTACCAAAGCGAATAAAAAAAACTGCAACAAGCACATGCATTTAAAAGTGTTACAGAGCTTGAATATTCATGGTAAAGCTTCAACTTTTCCATGACAGCTGGAGGTCCTCAGTGAGAAACTAGTGGTTAAAAATAATATTTGATATATTTCACCTGTAGATCCTCCAGAGTGATCACAGATGTGTATGAGAGATGATTGGCCACATAACACTTACATGTGATTGACTGAAGTTTACTTAATCCCAAGTAACAAACACCAGTGAGCATTTTGACTCTGTCCATATTTTTCTTGCATTTAGTCTTGATATTATATAATTCTTCTATAGATCCTCTAGTGAATCCAGTGATCTCCATCAGTCCATCTGGTGAAATAGTGTCAGGAGATTCAGTGCCTCTGATCTGCAGCAGTGATTCAAACCCTCCTGCTCTGAACTTCAGCTGGTTTAAAGGAGGAACGTTTGTAGGATCTGGAAGAATCTTCAACATCTCAAAGATCAGCTCTGATGACAGTAGAGAATACAAGTGCAGATCCATCAATGAACATGGAGAGAAATACTGATGCTGTGACTTTAAACGTCATGTGTGAGTAACTGTGACAATAATTTTTTTTTTTTTTTTTTTTTTAGAGGATCTAACACAGAAAAAAAAAAAACATAGATAGATCATTAACAATCACAATAGATTTGAAATCATAGACTATGTTTAAAGAATTTAACGTCACAGTTATTGCCAAATTGAATAGAGCTATATAAATAAAGATACAAACACAAACACACACAAACACACGTCTTTCTTAGTTTGTAGATTTAGTTATGATATTCTTCCTCTTTCAGTTCATCGTGGTGCTGGTTGGCTTGACTGGTTGGGGATCACAGTGGCATGTTTAGGATTATTCATTATCATCATCATAATATTGTATACAATGTAAATAAAAAAAAAAAAAAAAAAAAGAGTAATACTTTTTTTAAACCAATGTAGAAGTACATTTGATTATTAAACGACACAATGAAATATCTTGTTTCTGATTCCTTTTTAACAGTCTGAAGAAAAGGAAAAACAGAAGATCTTCAATACATGTGTATGAGGTGAGATGATCAAATAACCACAGAATGATACCAATAAAACAATTAGAGCTCCTTTATATACATTGAGCATATATATTTTCATACTTGAGATCTTACAGAATAAAATGTAGATGTGGATTGATTACACTTTTGATTTTCATGCAAACTCACTTGTTTGTTTGTTTGTTTTTTGTTTTGTTTTTTGGTGATTAGTCTTTCTCTCTGTTTCCTTGTAGAACATTGATCCCAGTGCAGGAACATATGCATCTCTTGACCTCAGGTCCAGATCATCTGACTTGTACAACACTCACACAGTAAGTCAAATATCAAAAACTACATTCGCAAAAGAGTTTGTACACTCAAAATCAGATAATAAATAATCAATGTGTCTTTCACATAGACTGTCCATCCCAGACCTGCTGTTCTCCAGCTGGGCTCTTCTGAATATGAGAATCAGTCAGTAAGTGTGAGAGCCTCAGGTCTTCTCAATATCATCAATAAAGAAAGAAAATGTCCTCAGTAGTCAATCTACTAGTCAATAGATACTAAACAGTCTTTTCTTTATGTTATGAGATGGATTATATGAGTCTTTTCACTGACAGAAATATAAAAAAATAGAAATATAGAAGTATTTTCAAATAAAAAAAAGAGATAACTCAGATTATTCGTACCATTGTAGTGTTGATTTGTGTGCTTTTTAAATTTTTTTACAGACCTGTGTAAATACGTGTTTATTTCTGTTGTAGCCACAGCAAGATGCCACGATAAGATGAGGCACAAGCTAAACGTTACCTAACTTTTTTGGAGTCGCTGGTCACGCTCACATCACAACTGGCAAAGGAAATGAAACGCCTCTTCAGAGTTTCCATTCAGCAGTGAAGCGGGGCCGTGCACAGACATTTTAAGGGGCAGTGGCTCAAACCAGAAAAAAAGGGGCACTAAGGGTATAATAATTGTAATAATATAATATTTTATTTTACAGAAAACATATTTTAAACTATTTTTACTACAGGGTTACCTCTTAAAGGGTTAGTTCACCCAAAAATGAAAATAATGTCATCAATTACTCACCCTCATGTGGTTCCACACCCGTAAGACCTTGGTTCATCTTCAGAACACAAATTAAGATATTGTTGATGAAATCCAATGGCTCAGTGAGGGCTATTGAGAGCAAAGCCATTCAAACTTTTAAGATCCATAAAGGTAACATTACTAAAAAGATATTTAAATCAGTTCATGTGAGTTCAGTGGTTGTATCTTAATATTATAAAGTGATGAGAATATTATTGTTACAGGTGCTGCTGCAGGAGAGATGAGGCGAGTACGGATATCCACAAATGATGGGATTTATTAGCAATCCAGGAATAGAACGTAATAGAACATAGCATGACACACGTAACACAACATTAAGAATGGACAGGGAGTGAGTCCATTATAAAGGCAGTGCTGATGAGGGAGTCCAGGTGCAGGTGATGAGACAAGAGGATGATGGGAAATGGAGTCCGGGAGACACGGGAACTGTGACAATTATATTATATATCAATATTTTTTGTGCGCCAAAAAAAATAAAAAAATTAATTAAAAAAATAATGACTTTTCAACAATATTTAGTGATTGACTGATTTCAAAACACTGCTTCATGAAGCTTCTGAGCTGTGTGAATCTTTTGTTTTGAATTAGTGATTCGGATCTCCTATCAAATAGCTGAACTGCTGAAATCACATGACTTTGGCGCTCCGATCCACTGATTCGATTTGTAAAGCTCTGAAGCAGTGTTTTGAAATCGGCCCGCATCACTATGTTGTTGAAAAGTCGCTGTTTTTTTAAATATTAAAATAAAACTTTATAATATTAAGATAGAACCACTGAACTCACATGAACTGTTTCAAATATGTTTTTAGTACCTTTATGAACATTGAGAATTTCAATGGCTTTGCTCTCAATAGAAATCTCACTGAGCCATCGGATTGGTTTTCCTGCTAAGACAAAAACTAAGACCAAGCACCCTGCAATAAAGCAATAAAACTCATCTGGAGAAAAGATCTAAAAAAAAAAATAGCATAGGACAACGCCTAGCCCTAACTCAGCATATAAATCTCAATAATGGTGACATTCTTCATGCCGCAGTGCATGCTGGGAGTCATGAGTTGTATACTGTGGTGGCTCCCATCATGCAGCATGAAGGATGTCACCATTGTTGAGATTCATATGCTGATTCTTGATGTCTGTGTGTCTAAAAATGTTTTTAAACAATTGCACTTTAAAAGTCACGATTCAGAATGTCTGATCTGTAGCAAGAAAGTATTGTTGGTGAATAATTTTTCTTTAATACATTTTCTTTATGATGATGAAAACTATATCACTCTATCATTTTGTTTCTGTTTTTTTTTTTTTTTTTTTTTTTTTTTTTTGCAACAAATGGTGTGTTTTAGTAAACACTGTTACAAAGACCACAAACACACAAAAATCCAAGAGTCAAACTGCCCAACTAAAGGAACCACTGACCACCAAAATGTTGACCAAACATTTTCAATAAAACATCAACATCTAAACCTCTGTTAATTTTCAAAAAGAACTTCAGCTGAGATCTTGAGAGATTTAATGTCTTCTTTTATCTTCAGTTGATTTCAGGCTGTATTTTCTGAGAGTGCAAGCATGATGTTGAACCAACATCACATTGTAACCCTGATTCAATGTCATTACCATTGATTTTTCTGTTGAAATTTCAACATTGATTTAACATTAATTGAGGATGCAAAAGTGATATTGATTCAATGCATTTAACGTTGACACATTAACATTGATTAAACATTATTTCAATCATTGATGCTATCTGGGTTATTACTAACCAGACTGACTTTATTTCTGTCACACGTCTACATAAGTTCTTATTGAGAATTAACAGAAGTTTAGATGTTTCGTTCGAGGTCACGGTCACATCATGGAGATCAGTGTTTGCTTTAGTTGAGCTCTTGACCCCTGACTATTATAGAGTTGCTTCTTTATCAGTAATTGCAGGTGTTTTCAGAAAACATTTCTTTTTTAGACAAATTTGTGTCATGAGATCCACGCAAACCCGGGGCGTGTGACTCTAAGCGATATGGGTCCGTAATGAACGAATAATTGGAAGTACGGGATACCCAGAATAATCAAATACCTAAATTAATACATGACCAATGATTAATTTCTTACTAGGAACACAATCTAAGAGTAATAGTCATTTGAAATTGGAGTCAGATTAAACGAGCAGCTAAAGTAAAATTGAAACTAAGTTCTAAAAAACTAGGGATTATGTATCAACTGTATAAAAAAAAAAAAAAAAATCCTGTACACTTCTTTACACTGGAGAAAAACATGATTATTATGTTTACTTAAAATTTCTTTAGATAGAAGTATTTTTTTTTTTTTCTATTTTTAACCAAAATAGGATGGAGTGAGCATTATTGAACACGTTTTGTGTTTTTCATTGAATACTGGAAGCCAGACGGCACCCTCGTGCAGAAATTCCAGATATGCCTCACAGAAGTAATATAACATTCCAGGAAATCCCTAATATGGACAAAGACATCCAGCTAATATAGCTATCCTGTAGCTGAATAAAACAAGATAGAAACGCTTTAATTGATTAAACATGAAAACTATAACCACACAACTGCGACAATATATGGTTCATCTGAGTTCTTCAAGCACTCTGGTATTTTCATAATAAAAAATATATATATATTTATAACACAATGCTAATTGACATAGCCTTTATCACTGTGTAAAATACTATAATATATTGCCTACCTTATACTATGATAACAAACCACATCAGTTCACAAAAGTAAGTTTATTGTACATCACACAAAAGATGAAGTGTCTGTTTCACTCCAAACAATCACTGTAAGAGCTGAATAAAACACAGTACAAGAAGTGCGCATTAAAGTTTGCTGTCGTTGACGGTTTGAACATTATCTGTGAACGGCTTGTTCTGAGATGCTGCTTATGATTTATGGGGATTGAAAAAAGGACTGGTGGATTTTTATCATTATAGGGTGGTGGTGAATATACACTACCAACACACATTTATGTTCAAACACCATGTAAAAGTGATTTTTGTGTAATAGGTCCCCTTTAAATCAGGTAAATGGATGGCAGGAACAAAGTCTCTGTAATCTTTTACAAGAGCAGAATACCAATGAAAGAGCCCACAACATGGTGTTTGGTGAGACTAATAAACATTTTGTGATGTCACTGGCTGGTAATTTGTTTATTAATTATTTGTTTTCTGTGAGCAATTAAAAAGACCATATCAGTTTGACCAAATTCAAGTTTGAGAGTGCTTATTTCTAGGTGATTGTAGACCTAAACTCAGAATAACCTACCATATGTGATAGCTGGGTTAATGTTAATATTTGGTCTATTCTGACGAAATATACAACTGTGCAACAGTGGATAAAATAAATAATTTGATGTACGCCTCACTCTATTAAAGTCCCCAGTGATGATTATTTGTAGTGCAGCTTCTGTGTACATGTGTTAAAGGGTTTGTTCACCCAAAAATGAAATGACTCACCCTCATGTTGTTCTACATCCGTAAGGCCTTTATTCATTTTCAGAACACAATTTAAGATATTTTTGATGAAATCCAAGGAATATTCTCAACCATAGACAGCAATTTACCTGACAATTTCTCGGTCCAGAAAGGTACTAAAGGCATTGTTAAAACAGTCATGCGACTACAGTGGTATAAACCTTAATCTTATGAAGAGACGTGAATATTTTTGTGTGCAAAAACAAAACAAAAATAATGACTTTATTTAACAATGTCTTCTCTTCTGTGTCATTCCCATACGTTTTTTACGTCCAGCGCTTCCAGGTTCTACATCAGAATGCTGACTAATTATTGTCCAGCTCCTGCATCAGCATCACACGCATGCGTCTGGCTGATCACATGATCATCTTTGGCCAATACTGAGCCGACATTCAGACATAAACACACAAGCCTTCACTGTGCTTACTGCATCTCCTGCATAAGGAACCACTGCAGTCTCATGACTCTTTTAATGATGTCTTTAGTACCTTTCTGGACCTTGAAAGTGTTGATTATATTGCTGTCTATGGACGAGTCATATACCTCTCGGATTTCATCAAAAAATATCTTAATTTGTGTTCTGAAGATGAACGAAGGTCTTACGGGTGTGGAATGACATGAGGGTGAGTAATTAATGACAGAATTTTCATTTTTGGGTGAACCCTTTAAGACAAGATCAATCATGATGGTTTAATCAGTTTGACTAAAACATAATTTTATGGAGCCCCTTAAATTACATGGTGATGGAAATTATATTTCAATGCTTTTGCATTCTATCTCAAATCTTTTGCATTCCCCATGTAGGAAATTTTATGAGAAAATGTAAAAGCATTGAAATATAATTTTTTCTCCCATCTCATACTTTTTCAATCACTATGTCCTTCCATTGAGTACATTGTTCTTCATTATGGGCTGGTGCTTATGTGTGGGAGAACTGATTCTGGATGAAGTCATTTCCTTTCTCACCCACCTCTACTGCCCACCACTTCATGATGCAATTCTTTTCACCAGTAAACTGAAGGCAAAAAATCTCTCAAGAATTCCAAAATTTAACTTGTCTGTCTGTGGTCAAAGTGTCGACATCCAGTCTTACTCAATATATGTTCCAATACTGAGAATCTTGCTCAATAATTCTTCAGAAAAAAAACACTTTTATTATTTATATCTGAACATCCCTTTAATCTTAACATGTGGAAATGCAAGTGAAATTGTAAATATGTCCTGTATGTTAATAAATATTTGTACAGGATCAATCAAAGTGGTTGACAAACTTCTTCATATTGTTAAACATTTTGGGTTTAATGACTTTTTAGATATCAATAAATGTCGTTGGATCATAAGAAATAGTTGTCTAAAGTTGCTTGTGTGGGCAGGAGTCAAGAAAGAGGAACAAATGTTTTCTGTCTGCGCAAATATTTTAAAATAAAACAGTGTTAATAATAAGAATTTCATCAGTGTATCGTCTGCTGGAGACTCACCAGAACACGGTAAGAGTTACTCTGGTTACAGTGTGAATATAGTCTGATTAATACTGTTGTAGAAACACTGACCTATTCAATAGGACATTTTCTCGATTAAATATTATTTATGAAAATGTTTTTAATGTTTTTATAATGATGATTGTGTGTGTTATACTATATTATTGTTCTAGTAGTAATGTCACTGATAATGGCTCCTCCTCTTCCTCTGGTGTTTCTGCTCATGATTCATGGTGAGTCCCTCCTGCTGGAGAATATTTTAATGTTTTAGTCACTTATCAAAGTCTTTCTTTTAAATTAGGGGTTTTTAACAGGGGTCCGGCAGTCATTGAACCCCCTGTTAAAACACCTTTCACAAACAAATTTCTGTGAAAAAGTGGTAACACTTTCTTTGAAGCCTGTATTTATAATGCTTATGAGGGTGTTCTTAATGTTTTATAATACATGCATAATGCCTTACAAACAACTTTATAATATGTTGTATCATCTTATAAATTGTCATAACAACAGGTACAATGCATTATAATAAACTATTTGTGGTTATTATAACTTTTAAGAATACAATGCATTATAACACCAGATGAAGCCAGCATTTATAATGCATCATAAGGGTATTCTTAATGCATTATAATACACGCATAATGCCTTATAAACAACAACGTAGGTTATAATGGATTATATATCCCATAGTTTCATATCTTTTACTTTACATAAGTATCACATCTTGACATTGTTTAAGATCTGCACAGTATCATAATTTATCTTATGAGTGGTCTTTTACTGCTTAAAGTAAAAACAAAGACTTTATTTAAACATCTGAAACATTTTATAATATGGTCATAATATTTATAAGTGGTCTTGTATGCTTTCCCTTAAGGTAAAATCAAAGTTGTGCGGAAAAGCACAAATGAACAATACACGCAAAATGCCAAAAAAACAAAACAAAACAAAACAAACAAAAACAACAACAGCAACACACACACACACACACACACACACAAAAAATAAAAAAAAATATAATATTACTGTCACGGTGGGTAGTGTAGGATATGCTGCAAGATGAAGGAGATATCTTCCAAAACATTTAATGGAGTACTAGAAACAGGGAAACCACACCTACAAACACCACATAACATAATCAATACAGGACAAAGACTGGACTGAAACTAAGAGCACATACACAGTGAACTGAGGAGTTAACAAGACTAATTAACAAGAAACACCTGAACTGAAGACACCAATTAATCAGTAACCAAGACAACAAACAAGTGGCGAGAAACTAAGAACAAAGGAGAACATGTGACAAACAGAACATAGTGCAAAAACAGATATACATGTGACATTACTCCCGGAAGGTGCGACCTTGCGCCAGAAAGAGTCCAACCAGGGAGGGGGGGCATGCACCCTGGAAGTCATGGGCAGGTGCGGACTGGTAGGATGCCTCCAGGGTGGTACCGGCAGTGCAGGGGGCCATGGTGGATCAGGATATTTGGGGTGCCATGGTGGTGTGGCCTCCGTGGCCTCGGACCAGACCCCAGGCTCGGCCACTATGGCCACAGATATTCTGGGCTAGAGCGGAGTCTGGAGCGGGCTCGGGGGGCTAACAGTCATAGTAGGAAAAATACTATTGAAATCAATGGCTAGAGTCTACTGTCTGTTTACCAACATTCTTCAAAATATCTTTTTTGTGTTCAACAGAAGAAAACTCATACAGGCTTGGATCAGATTGGGTGAATAAATGATGACAGAGTATTCATGTTTGGGTGAACTAACCCTTTAAGCTCACTGGTAACTCTTTTACATTTAAAACTATACAATATTGTTTAAGTTGATTGTACATATGGAGCATATTTTATAAATATTGCAATAAAATTGTTCAAAGTATGTATTATAACGCATTAAGAATACCCTTGTAATGCATTATAAATGGCTTCATAGAAAATGTTACCGAAAAAAAGTGTTCATCAAAATTAGTAAACATCAGTCAAAGTTAAAATAAAAAAAACTAACTTCAGCTAAATGTTTAAATTATTCTCACTGAAATTATTGTACAGTATGTATATGTGCAATAATATTGATTATTTGATAATAATGTTCTTTAGTTAACATGAACTAATAATGAACTGCATTTCTATAGCATTTATTAATCTTTGTTAATGTGAATTTCAACATTTACTTAAACATTATCAAACTGTATTAATAATGTATTAGTAAATGTTGAAAGATGGCTCAGATGCCTCAACCCCTGTGAGGACTTCAGATGACGCAAACTCTATTTTGCTCTATAAATTGCTATATATCCTATTCATTGTTAACATGTATTCATTACTTCCATGAGCTCATTGTTTCTACCTTAAATTAATACATTGTTAGCAAACTGTGTTATTTGTATATGTACATTTCTGAAATTACATAATTTGGACATAGCCATCTCTGATAACAGATCTCTCTAAATTGTAATGTTGACATGCACTCCTTGTAAAGTTGCTTTGAAACAATATGTATTTTGAAAAGCACTATACAAATAAATGTGAATTGAATTGAATTATAATCAAGAGTTGTATTTGTTAACATTAGTTAATGCATTGTGAAGTAACACGAACAAACTATGAACTGCTGTTTTTTTTAATAACTAACATTAACAAAGATAATGACAAATACAGTGAGTAATGTATTGCTCATTGTCATGATACTTAATATCTTAATGTTAAAAAACTAACCTTATTGTCAAGTGTTACAGATTGTTTTAATGCGGTGAACATGACGGGTCAGTAATTATGAAAAAAAAAAATCAATTTTGTGTGAACTATCACTTTAATATGTGTTTCAGGAGTTTGTAGCCAGTGGGGTTATTGGGGTGTGAGTTACAGTCCTTCACACATCTGTGCACTAAAGGACTCATCAGTGATAATGAACTGCACTTATACATACCCTACTGGACATCAGATCAAGAAAGTCTTCTGGACCAAAACACTGGTAAAATATAATGGAGAGTTTCCAGATCTGTCTAATGACACAGAATACAGTCAGAGGCTTGAGTATCTGGGAGATAAACAGCAGAACTGCACCATCAGACTGAGTCATGTGACACTGAAGGATTCACACATGTACTATTTCAGATTCATCACTGATAAACCTGATGGAAAATGGATTGGTAAACCAGGAGTGACTCTTGCTGTCACAGGTGACTTTCATGAGGTTTCTCTCTTCTTCTGTGCATTATGTTGAATAATAATCAGTGTATGACAGCAGCACTAGATATAATGTGTGTGTTGTGTTCAGATCTTCAGGTGGAGTCTCCTGAGAGAGTGACAGAGGGAGATTCAGTCCGTCTGACATGTAAAAGCAGCTGCACTCTGACTGACAGAGCAACATTCATCTGGTACAGAAACTCACAGCCATTAACTGAGAGAAGAGACAGAAACAATGAACTCCTGCTGCAGTCAGTCAGAAGAGAGGATGCAGGCAGATATAGCTGTGCTGTACACGGACACAATCACATCTCTCCTGCTGTTCAGCTCAATGTCATGTGTGCCCAGGTAAAAAAGTAGTATACTTTAGTGTATTTGAAATATGAATGAAGTACATGAATTATAAAACAAGTATACTTCTACTTGTTGTACTTTATTTAAAGAGTATTTGATTTGTACTTTTTAAAAGTATACTTCAAAAAAGATGTAATTAAGTTCAACTTAATAGTCCAAACAGTAAGTATACTAATTTATCAGTAATCAAATTATTTTTTAAATGTACTTTTTGAAAGTGTACTTTGTTGTTAATGTATTTTAAATTGAATTGAAGTTTATTTTTTTTTTAAGTGTATTAAATTTGACACACTTAGAGTGGCAATTCAGTGTACTTATGGGAAGTATATTTTTTGGAAATTAATTGTTAGTATACTTTTTTTAAAAGTGTACTATGTTCTCACTTCATTAGAAGTGTGACTTCTGTACACTTTATACAGTACACTCTAAAATAAGTGTATTTTTAGTGGCATATCAGAGTACTCTTATAAAATATGTTAAAATACAAAAATGTATAGTGGTAATTTAGTGTACTTTTAGTAAGTACGCTTATTTGTAATACAAAGTATAATTTATTAAAGTGTACACTGATTTCACTTCATCTGTAGTGTAATCTTAGAGTCAGTCTGTTGTTCGTTATCTGGCTCGGCTCGGTGTTCATCTTCAGTTCTCTCTTCACAGCAGTTCAGTCAGTGTACTGAGTACATGAATTACTCGGGGATATTGGTTTGTTTGAACTCAGAGGGAGTGTCAGCCACATTAAAAAAATTAACAGCTTAAGTCATTTGTGGATTAATGCGTATTGGAGACGCGAACCGTTTAAAACGATTCAGTTCGATTTGGTGAACTGGTTCAAAAAGATCCGGTTACATCGAATGATTCGTTCGCGAACCGGATATCACAAACTGCTTTGTTTTGAACTCTCTCTCACAACAGACACGGAAAAGAAGACAATGCTGAATAAAGTCGTAGTTTTTGCTATTTTTGGACCAAAATGTATTTTCGATGCTTCAAAAAATTCTAACTGACCCTCTGATGTCACATGGACTACTTTGATGATGTTTTTCGTACCTTTAGAGCTCTCGGACTAAATCTAAAATATCTTAAACTTTGTTCCAAAGATAAACGGAGGTCTTACGGGTTTGGAACAACATGAGGGTAAGTTATTAATGACATAATTTTGCTATTTGGGTGAACTAACCCTTTCATTTGAAGAACATGCATGTTCACGTTATGTCTTGGAATACAGACCTGACTTCCCAGATTACAAATTTGAAAATCCACTTAACTCTGCCATTTTTGCCGTCATTGATTACTGTTAATACTTCTTGTTTGAATTTCACTGATTAAGCAATAGCCTATGGTAAAAGTGACAGTGGGTTGGTACGGATTAGGGCTGGGATAAACGATATATTTTTTTAACGATTAATTTAGCGATTATTTTTCGGTGCATCGATTAATCTAACGACTCTTTTTTTGATTTTGTTTTTTTTCACTCCGATTCTATTTCGGTTTGATTCGATTATCGATAATCTCCCCATTAATTGACTAATACCAATTTATAAAAAGTCCAAAATAAAAGACTATACAAGTGCAAAGTAATGCATTCTTAGTCAGCGGTAGCGTTCGATAAAACTTTGAAGCCTTAAACACATAGCTTACTAAAAAAAAAGTGCATCTTGTAATTCTTCTTTCAGAAGAAAATAACAACAAATTGATGTCTAGCATTCAATAAAAAAAAAGGTCACCCAAAATACTTGTTTAGAGCAATTGAAAGAATACAGTAACCAATGTAAACTTGAGGGCTTTAAGCTAACACAGAGAGTGCTTTTCCAACAAAAAATCAATAAAAATTAACAGCGACAGTGGGAGCCAGCAGCCTGTCATGGTGTCCTTCCTGAACCAACAGAATTTAACATTTGTTGAAAACGCATAGCTTACTGAAAAAAGTGCATCTTTTAATTCTTCATTCACATAAAAATAACAACAATGTATAGTAGTAATACACTCTGCCACTCACCTTTTTCTTAAAAAAAAAATACTAATGTAGGTAACTAGAATTTAATAAATGGAACATTATGGTAAAGTGTACCGATTTGTTATACACCGATTCAGACATCTCATGAGTTCAGTGTTGGACAGATCAGTTGTTTTAACCATTCATTTAAGTGAATCAGTTCAAATGAGTCATTAGTTCGCGAATCGGACATGTCATTATTGGACGTGTAGCCTACGGCAAGCGCTGTGTGATTATCCCGGCAGTTTATTTTTTAGCATAACTTACACTCCGCGGTAATTTAAAAAAAATAATAATATCTCAGAATGCTCCACGTGAAACTTTGTTCATCCCAGCCCTGGTACGGATATAACTACAAGGCCTCTGGCAAATTGGTGCAGGTACCAATACTGTGACCACAAGTGACATATTGCATTTATAGGCAACCCTCACAGGGAAAGGAAATAAAGGCGAGCTGAAGGAGCAGCTGGAGCCAGAAAAAACCAACGCAATTTTAGGTACAGTAATATCATAGTTATGAATCCAAATCCATTGTGATGATTGATTGACAAATCCATTATAATCAATGATTGTATTTCAATGTTATACATTGTCTATCCTGTTTTAATTCATCCCCATGTCTCTTTCCTGTTTTCACAGATGCAGTGAGGGAGTGATTCCCCAACACCGAGGTGGCAGAGATCCGGGCCCTTCTACGGAGGAAGTGCAACAATGAGAGCTAAAAGGCCTCTAGTAACTCAAGTCAGAGCTACAGGTGCTGGTCATATAATTAGAACATCGTGAAAAAGTTCATTTTTTTATTGTAAATTATTTTTAAAAATGAAACTTTCATATATTCTAGATTCCCTACATGTAAAGTAAAACATTTCAAAAGTTTTTTTATTTTTTTTTTTATTTTGGTGATTAGAGCATACAGCTCATGAAAGTCCAAAATCCAGTATCTCAAAATATTAGAATATTTTCTAAGAACAATCAAAAAAAGGATTTTCAAAACAGAAAAGTTCAAGTTCTTTAAAGTATGTTCATTTGTGCACTCAATACTTGGTCGGCAGCACATATTACAGCAAACGACTTGCTCCTAGCACAAATTACAGCATCAGTGAAGTGTGGCATGGAAGTGATCAGCCTGTGGCACTGCTGAGGCACTATTGAGCCTTCAGATCATCTGTATATTGTTGGATCGACTGTTTCTCATCTTTCTCTTGAAAGTATCCCATAGATTCCGGGGTCAGGCATGTTGGCTGGCCAATAAAACACAGTAATATCATGGTCAGCAAACCACTTGGAAGTGGTTTTTGCACTGTGGGCAGGTGCTAAAGTCCTGCTGGAAAAGGAAATCAGCATCTCCATAAAGCTTGTCAGCAGATGGAAGCATAAAGTGCTCCAAAATCTCCTGGAAGATGGCTGTATTGACTTTGCACTTGATAAAACACAATGGACCAACACCAGCAGACGTCACGGCCCCCCAAATCATTACTAACTTCAGAAAATTCCCACTAGACTTCAAGCAGCTTGGATTCTGTGCCTCTCCAGTCTTCCTTCAGACTCTGGGACCATGATTTCAACATGAAATGCAAAATTTACTTTTATCTGAAAAGAGGACTTTCGACCACTGTTCACTGTCCAGTTCTTTTTCTCCTTAGCCCAGGTAAGATGCTTCTGACATTGTTTCTGTTTCAGAAGTGGCTTGGTAGTCCTTTTCTTGAAGATGTCTGAGTGTGGTGACTCTTGATGCGCTGACTCCGGCTTCATTTGACTCATTGTGAAGCTCTCCCAAGTGTTTGAATCGGCTTTACTTGACAGTATTCTCAAGCTTGTGGTCATCCCTGTTGCTTGTGCACCTTCGCCTACCCAATTTCTTCCTTCTAGTCAACTTTGCATTTAATATGCTTTGATACATCACTCTGTAAACAGCCACCCCATTCAGTAATGACCATCTGTGACTTACTCTCTTTGTGGAGGGTGTCAATGATTGTCTCCTGGACCACTGCCAAGTCAGCAGTCTTCCCCATTAGTGTGGCTTCAAAGGAATTTATACTGTAGGGATGGTCATTTAATGAAACTCAAATGTAAATATTCTAATATTTTGAGATACTGGATTTTGGACTTTCATGAGCTGTACGCTCTAATCAACAAATTAAAAAAAAAAAAAAAACTTTTGAAATGTTTTACTTTACATGTAGGGAATCTAGTATAAATGAAAGTTTCATTTTTAAAAATAATTTACAATGAAAAAATGAACCTTTTCACGATATTCTAATTATATGACCAGCACCTGTAGATATGCATGTGTAGTAAGTTGTTTGCCATTGTTCTGTTCCCGGCATTTCAGAGAAAGTCGACTGTTCAAGGTTCCTCCTTTTGCCAATATCTGCTTTTGTGTGTTACTTTTGTGTTAATAATAAAGACCCTTTTCTGAAATGCAATTTGTAATCTGTTGATTTAATGTACTTGAACTGAATTGTATTGTAATGTAATACACATGTAGTGTAATACCAACATTCATGCTTAAGTATAACAAAATGGGGATAAAATTACAAATGAAATGTACTTTCAATTTGTTTCTACCTTACACTATAATAACATTGCACTGAAAGTATGTGTCTATGATGTTTAGGTTGTAATTGAACTTCACTTCAAAAACATTATTATTGTCATAGTGGAACACTTTAAAAGCACTAAATATAGTTAGGAAGTGCATTTGTAGATCACTTGAAATGTTACAGAGGCATACTAAATTAACTGTTCATAGTAATTATAAGTATGATAGCAGTATGCACAAAATGTACTTAAACACAACTATAATTTGCACTTCAATGCCTTTTTAAGTGTATTTCCATTAGAATGGCAATACAATGCAATTGTACTGTAAGTGCTTAATTGCTCATGAATCTTGATTTTCATTAGTGTATTTTAGTGCACTTGAAGTTTAAAAAAAGTTGTTCCATTTTAGTATACTATTTACACTAGAAGTGTAGTTAAATAGATGTTAAGTTGAAGTTAATACATAATTGAATACACTTAACTATACTTGGATTTGACGAAAATAGTACAAAATGTAGAAAATATACTTAGTACACTTTATTAAAGTATATTTTTAATAGAATTCTTTTTCACCTGGGTGAGTATGCATTTTATTTAGTCTATGCACCTTTTTGAAGCTTCTTTCAAAATTAAGAAGGTTAGTGATATAAACTACATGGGCAAAAGTATGTGCAGCCCTAGTAATTAATGGGTTTGACAAAATAATTTTAGTAGAATAGTGTGTGTTTTTTCAGCATGACAATACCCAAAGTGAGGTTCATTAAGAAATTACTTGAGTTAGGTGTGGAAGAACTTGATTTTATTTTCAACTAGTTTTCCCATTAATGCCATCACTGTCTTCATTCAGGCCGATTTGATGAGAACGCAAACAAAAAAAAAGAGGCGGAATTTATCGCACGAACCAATCATGTCCAATCGTAACCGATCATATCCAATCATAGCGCGATGGAGGCATTGCCTCCTCTCATGTGACTTTCCCCATTCGTTCTCAATTACCCCCCACTAAACCCACCGCACGCTTTAGAGGCTCTGCTTTATTTCTATGAGCTGAAGGGAGGCACAAGTGACACGGACTCCACCTGCGGGTGTCACTGTTTGACAGTGTTTCTTTAGAAAAACTAGTGATTTTTACACTTTTTAATGTCAAATTTTGTAATATTTGCGTCAAATTTGTGTCAATGCCCAGCCTTAGTGTTAATAAAGATTTTTTTTTTTTTTTTTTTTTTTTTTTTTTTTAACTTGAAGCAAATGTAAAATGTTGTAAGAGTGCACCAGAATGCTTCCTTTACATGTTAAAATAACACACACACACATACACACGCGAGCGCACACAATCTCATGGAGGATGATGTCCCCAGACCCCCCTAAAACAATTTGGTTCATAAACTAAACTTTTTCACTTCTTTTGAGTATGTAGTACTGCATGTATATATTTTTCAAATTTGTATCTTGCATTTAGTCTTGATTTTATATATTTCTCCTATAGATCCTCCAAAGAGTGTCTCAGTGTCCATCAGTCCATCTGGTGAAATAGTGTCAGGAGATTCAGTGACTCTGATCTGCAGCAGTGATTCAAACCCTCCTGCAGAAATCAGCTGGTTTAAAGGAAGAAAGTTTGTAGGATCTGGAAGAATCTACAGCATCTCAAAGATCAGCTCTGATGACAGTGGAGAATACAAGTGCAGATCCATCAATGAACATGGAGAGAAATACTCTGATGCTGTGACTTTAAACGTCATGTGTGAGTTAATGATGATTCAGTAACTTTGACATTAAATAGTCTGTGATGGCAGCTTTATTATGATTGTAATGAGATCTATGTTTCTCTGTTTTAGACCCTCCCAGGAATGTCTCAGTCTCCATCATTCAGTCTGGTCAGATTTGGTCAGGAGATTCAGTGACTCTGATCTGCAGCAGTGATTCAAACCCTCCTGCTCTGAACTTCAGCTGGTTTAAGGAGAATGAAAGCTCAGCTGTTGGATCTGGACAGAGTTTCAGTGCACTACAGAGTGGACGCTTCTACTGTCAGGCTCACAATCAACATGGATCTCAGAGATCAGACGCTGTGTCAGTCACAGGTGAGGGCTTTATTAACACATGTCATTTTTAGTTTGTAGATTTAATTATGATATTCTTCCTCTTTTAGTTCATCGTGGTGCTGGTTGGCATGTCTCATTGGGGATCACAGTGTCATGTGTAGGAATATTCATCATCATCATCATCATCATCATATTGCATACAATGTAAATAAAAGTTTATCAGCAAAGAGTAATATTTTCTTTTAAACTAATGCAGAAGAACATTTGATTATTAAACGACACAATGAAATGTCTTGTTTCTGATTCCTTTTTAACAGTCAGAAGAAAAGGAAAAACAGAAGATCTGGAATACACGTGTATGAGGAGAGATGATCAAATAACCACAGAATGATACCAATAAAACAATTAGAGCTTATTTGTAGATGTA
The DNA here is from genome assembly GCF_018812025.1 of Megalobrama amblycephala. Lineage (NCBI taxonomy): Eukaryota > Metazoa > Chordata > Actinopteri > Cypriniformes > Xenocyprididae > Megalobrama > Megalobrama amblycephala. Next base: position 9,175,425 of record NC_063050.1, on the reverse strand, counting down.
GAACATATATATTACCACACTCAAGATTTTACAGGATTTATGTGAGAAGAAAGATCATGGAGTGATTACACTTTTGATTGTCATGCAGAATCACTTGTTTTGTGCTGTAAGTCCTTCTCTCTGTTTCCCTGTAGAACGATGATCCCAGTGCAAACACATATGCAGCTCTTGACCTCAAGTCCAGATCATTTGACCTCTACAACACACTCACAGTAAGTGAAATCTCAAAAACTATACATGCAAAAAAGTTTGTTAATTCAAAATCAGGTAATAAATAATCAATGTGTCTTTCACATAGACTGTCCATCCCAGACCTGCTGATCACCAGTCGGGCTCTTCTGAATAAGAGAATCTGTCAGTAAGTGTGAGAGCCTCAGGTCTTCTTCAATATCATCAATAAAGAAGTGTTGTTTCATAAAGTGAGATAACTCAGAGTATTTGTACCATTGTAGTGTTGATTCATGTGCTTCTTATTTTTTTTTACAGATCTGTTTAAATGTTTGTCTTATATTTGTTGTATAAGACAATACAATAAGATGAGGCACAACCCAGTCAACACTTTGATCTCAGCTTGAGCTCCCACCATACTCATGATGTGGTCACAACATGAGGTCACAGCGAGCTAAAAGTGTAACTTCACAGCACACACACTGTGTGCTCAAACTGTGAGCTTCCACACTGTAAAATCTAATTAGTTAGACTTACTTAAAAATGCATGCAAACTTATTGCCTTAAAACTAATAGTATGTTGTACTGACAAATGCTTAGTTATTATAGTTCACTTACACAAGTGTTCTAGTAACTAAAAAGAACTGCAGAGATTGCATGATCATTCACTTTAAATAAAATGTAATTGTTACCATTGTTGTGTTTTTTATGTTGAATGTTGAAGTCTGTGTCTCAAGCACGGTCAATTGTAAGATTTTGTCACAAATATCGAGGGATTATATCAACCCAAAAGGTTTTGCAAGGTGTTTATGATATGTGTTAGCAATAAAATTGTGAAAGATCATTATTCAACATGAAAAATAGACTAGTTAATAACTTAGTTAGAAGTTAGATCAACCTATTTATTACTTCCCTTCCTTTGAAACTGTAAGGCTGGAAGCTTACGCTGCTATTTTGAACCAATAATCTATTAACTATTTGCTATTGGGCTGCTAACCCACTAGCAATTGACGCTAATAGCTAAAGCATGACCAAAGTTGTTAACTTAGTAAGAAATTTAGATGCATTTGAGCTTTGGTTACTTGCAGAGTGCTGGTTTGTGTTATTAGAGCGTGATTGTCTGTGTCTTAAGAAATAGGGTGGAGGTCTGCCTCTGCCCACTGACCAGCACTTTTCCTCTGTATTGTCGTTTTCATACATGAATTACAGAATCTGTTCAGTTTGCCCCATTGTTGCTGGCTGAATTTTCCTGCAGATGGAGGATTTTCATGACATTCTAACACAGCTGCCTCACAATGCATTTGTTTACATGACTCAATTTTTGTGGCCCAGCTCACAATACCTTCAAAAGTATTTTGTGCTGGAGAAGCACCACACATGATCGATTGCTGTACATGCTGCCCTGCATTATTAAGCAGTAAATCAAGACGAATTGCATTGTTATGGATAACATCTTCAATTCCAGAATACTCTTCAAAAAGTTCAAACATATTTTCTGCATATGTCTCAAATGATTCTTCAGTACTCTGTTTCCAATTGAAAATCAATTCCCATCCAATAGGACAACAACCATGCAAATAACAAAGGCATTGTTTTAGTCTATTCAAGATCCCTTTCAGAGGAAATCTCTGCCGATCTCTGCTTTATACAAGTTACATTCAGTTACCATTAAAAGACAACAAATGGTTGACTCTGTGCCGTTTGGGTGCAGCATCACCTCAAGGGCTGAAACAGTTACACTTTTCAGAGCTTTACCACCTGATATATCTGTCTGAATTGATACAGGATCATTAGAGTATGTTGCCTCATCTAAGAAGTGCATATGCTTTTTATTCCCATCTCTGTTAGGCATTTTGGGAGACAATACTTTTTGCTAAAGTAGTTTGTTTTCTAAATTTGCAATAATGTCTTTGTACTTTTTACACTTTTTCACCAAGGCTAACTGATCAACTAGCAGTTTGTCTAGCTGAGATTGGAGGTCTTCAATTTTTTCCTGTGACTTTTGTGCTTCAGAATCTGCAGTGAAAAGCTCTTCACTTTTAGCCTTAACTTTTGCAAATACAATTTTTACTGTATTGCATAAGGTAGAGGCATTTTATAGCATTTTATAGTAATTTATAGCATCAATGATTTCTTCTAGTTTAGATTTCTTCTGCTTACTACCAACTGTTTTCAACCAAATGGAAATTTCATTGTCAGTAGCGTCCATGTTAAGATTTTTTTCTAGTGTCAGTCTTTTCAGTGTTGGTTCTACCTTTTTGGCTCATAATATAAACAGGTTGTGATCATTATGCATGTTCCAAACCATATTTGGAGAAATTTAATTAGATTTCACAATAATGGGACTACTTAGATTATTCTGATACTTCTAATCTCTGTTTCATACAATTCATGCAAATTGAGACTTTCCCTACCATGCTATGAAGCAATGAAAACAGACTTATCCACTCCATGTTTAGTAGGTCGCCTTTAATTCATTCAAAAGAGTCCTCATTCTGATAACCAATTGCTGTGAAGCCATTACCCCAAGGATAAATTAATCCAATGTCAAATGAGAAAAACCAAAGTAGTTGTGAATACAAAAAAGTACAGTGTAAAAATTTGATCACGTCGGGGTCACCAAAAGGCTGGAAGCTTACACTGCTATTTTGAATCAATAATCGGAAAACAAAAAGCAGTTGAAGGTTGATGTGCATAATTTATTTATCTGACTCTAATATAATTAATCAGACTCCATTAAAGTTGTTGTTATTTTTTTACCTCTTATTCATTAAAGGTAAAATTCTTAGAACTGATAGGAAAATGTAGGATTTAACCTGAACGTTTAGATAACGAAAGTTACAATTTAGCTTTAAACAATCAGTTACAAAAGAAAAGATTCTCAAAACCTTTAAAGCAGGCAATGATATTCATTAAGTTACATGTTTTAATATACACACAGTAGAATGGAACAACATACTGTATAGAAAACTTAGTTGTAAAGAAAAATACACTGCTGTGCAGAAGAGGCCGTAAAAGCCTTTCTTGTATTAAGAGGTTATGCATTGGTGTGTGGGGTTAAAGCCTTTCTCCCTGAACATCAGTTACCTTTCCTTCTTATACCCTGAGCAAAGCTGTTATGATCCATCTGGGGATCGAACTCTGGTCTCTGGCATGTGTGTCTTTGATGTTGACCAAATGCAGAGAAATAAGAGACAACCCAAGAGAACCCAAGAATCTGAGTCTTGTCTTTAAATCTTTACTTCAAAAAAGGGAATACAGAACATTAGCACAGTCTTAGGCAGCAATTTAGATGAATCTGAGCGGGTAAAGCAAACAACTCTCCATAAAAGGTTATCAAAAAAGGATTTTCCAAACAGAAAAGATCTTCTTAAACATCAGTCCATTAAGAAAATCAAGGAGTCCACAATCCACAAAAAGATGACAAAAAACATGCAATCCAAGAACAAAACAGAAGGCAGAAAATATCTCAAACCCGAAAATCCTTAGGAATGACAATGCATAGGCCAACATCAGAACTGAACAAGAACAAAAAAACAGTGAGGCCTTTAAAAGGGTTTCTCATTAGAAGTGATTCAATACAGGTGAGAGCATTGCAACCATTAAACAAAGGAAAATTAGTCTGGGTTGAAATAGCACCATCTAGTGGTAAAAAATAAGGAACTACAGACAAAACATTACACAAAGCATTGTTATACATGAGTGGAATACCAACACCAAAACCCACTGACAGGAAACCAAAAGATATGGCAAATGGATGGTGATCAAGACGGGGAGAAGTACATTAACAATTTATCATCAATGCATCTAAGCAATACCTAGATTGTACATTAGGATACTTTAATGTCCCTGTTAAGTACACTACCATTCAGTTCAGTTTATAAGCTGTCAGATGAGAGAAAACACTTGTAGATAAATAGTATGTAGATGAAAGTATATATGTCATGTGAAGCAAGTTATGTGATGTTCTCTCAGTTGTACTGACAATTCAGCATTCAACATGATGGTAACAATTCCACGCAGAGCGCAGAAAAGAACTGTACAGCACAAACGGTTTGCTGTTGAGAAACAGTAATGTCCCCCAGTGACCGATATTTGAACCGTCTCCTCTCACTGAATTCACATATAGCTTACATATTACTAACACTGTGAGTATCACAGTATGAGAATGGTGTGATGTCACTGTGATCATTGCATGAGCTCACATGTTGACTGGGAAGCTAAACATTACCCAACATTTGTGGCGTTGCTGGACATGCCTACATCACAACTACGAATGAAAATCAAACGCCTCTTCAGAGTTTCCATTCTGCAGTGATGTCCATGTGACAGATTTTTCGCTTAATTCATTTTCAAATAAAACATGAAATGATAAAAACGTATGAAGAATCAACATTATGTTTCAAATCTGTGCTTTAGAGTGCATATTAAACTGGCCAAGTCACATGATTTCAGCAAACAAGGCTAAGGCAATGTCAAATTATCAGTGTTAAATCTTAAAAGAAAAAAAAAAGGCAATGTTAAACCTTAAAAAAAAATCTGGTACCCCCACCTCACCCCACTGCAGACTACTAAATGATTTCACTAAAAATTTTGAAAATGTAAAGATTTGTAACTGATAAACCTGAAACGAGAAACACCATTAGTTTCAATGTTATTGTGTCTACACCATGACTCAAGCAGTGAAATGCAACTAAACACAACAGAACCCATCTGCACTGGATGTGGCGCGACATGACAAATCCCTGACAGGAAGCTGATGCCCCATTCTATTTATTAAGGACAATTTGATTTGTAACGGTCACTTTGTTAGCTGTTGAGGTACAACGCGACTTGATTTTAGACACATTAGTGTCACTGTTGAAGGGGAGCGCCAAGTTCACAATAGCAGCTTGTTCTTCTAACTTTCATCCTATTTCTACCTTTTGTCTCAATGATCCTTGAGAAATTTGTACTGACTCAATTACAAACTTATTTGATTGAAATGTAATTTCGCCAAAGAAGATATTTTGCTTTAAATAAATGTTCATTTAAAAGCAGCCTACTTCAATGTTACATGTTAACATATCATCGCGCTTAACACTTAGGATTTGAATAATTGTAATGTGATGATCGGGTATGGGTCTGGTGCAGATATCTAAATCAGAGAACATCATTGGTGTGGTGGATGATTTGTTTTTAACAGTGGATTTGGGTGATGTAGAGTTGATCAGCACATATCTACTGGAGACACAAGCTATGGGAGTCAGAAATCAATGTAATAAAAGAGGCAATGATGTTGTCGGTGAGAGAATATCACTGAACAAGTGAACAATATTTGGTCTCAATCTAGACAGAATACATTACAGAATAATACACTAGGCTGTAGGGCTGTGCAGAAACTTGTAAATGATGCTCTTATTAGTTATTATCACTGTTTAGTGACATCATTGTATGTTCAGGGGAAAACTGAAGTTGGTCACAACACCTTATAATTGTTGTTTTAGATCCTGCAATTATTAATTTACAAATTAAGCACGGCTTAGCTCCAACCCTGCTCCCTGCAAATTACAGCCTTGACATCATTGAATTTCATTCAAACCAACTATGATAACTTCGTTAGATGGTAAATCAATACAAAACATGGTTTTGGTGAGTGCTTTGTAATATGCATTCACATTAGATTTTAAAGCAACAAAATTCGTTTGCAATAAGACAAACCAGATTCAAATTGCCCGGCAAATTTGTAAAGCAAAGAACAATCATTTCTAGCTGATCAACATTATGAAAACTGGTGAAACCTTTAGGAACTTTAAAAGATAAAACAGCGAAACTCCTAATATTACTTCCAATATTTCCAAATTATGTTAATTTTCATAGAGTGGGCCAATATCGTGACGATTATTTAAAATCAATCGGGAGAAGCAGATATCGTTATCGTGATTAAAATACGATTAATCGTGCAGCCCTAATTTAATTTAATTTGACTTGACATTTGATATTCAACAGTATTCTTGACATTTATTCAACAGTGCTTTTGATCTGCCTGCATTGACACTATTCTTTAAAAGGAAAATTATATACCAATTATCAATGTAAAGCTGCTTTGACACAATCTGCATTGTAAAAAGTGCTATATAAATAAGGGTGACTTGACTTGACTTGAGTTATGTGACAGTCAATCACTGTTTGTGGATTCTATAGAAATGAATGAGAAGTGCTGTAAACTGAATCATACCTCTTGCGCTATTGTCTGTGACTTCTCTTGTAAAAAAAACATTTTTTGTGTGTGTAAACTATAAAAATAGATGAATCCAAAATGAATGTATAAGAGCAAACGTGTAAGATTAACTGATGGGCTGTCAGTTCATCAAATGATGAGCTATTTCCTCATAAAAGCGGTTTATTCAGCGTATGAAGCCTATCCTCCGTTGACACCCATTCAAGTGGCTTTGTTAATGTCCACCAACTGTGCTGACAAAAGGCATGATGGGAAAATTTACTTGATGATGACACATATCCGCCTTTGATCTCGCAGGTGTCTGAACCATTATGAGAAGTGAAAACTGTCCGTCTTGAATGCACTTATTTATCTCCTTCTCTGACCACAGCAATCTATTCTCAAAAGAGACTACGAAAACAACCCAGCACCACACGTCCTCTACAGGCAAAACTTTGTTCTGCAAATGTTTCAGCATCTACTTGTATAGGATGCACATGAGCTTCAAGATCTGGTACTTCCATTGCTATGTGTTAGTCAGCCAAACAAATACCATTTGGTATAAATGGGAACACTAATGCTGTCTAGGTATTCCAGGTATTATATAGACTCCCTTGGGATATTGACAGTTCAACAACATCAGCAAAAATCTGTTTATAACTACAGATGTTAGAGCAACAGGTATGTGACGTCAGCACTCGTCTGTTCATTGCTCATGAGGGTCACATGATCATACGGTCAACTCTAGAGAGATGTTGCTGTGAGAAAGGAATCTGTATTTATGGCCATATTAAGTATACTGTCATCTCTGATGTTGGTTGCCCTGTTGCTTTGTTTAACTTTGCTTCCGCTATATCAGCACTGGGTGAAGTGTCATATCCTCATGGTAAATATAAGTTGTTAATCTCACTCTGAAACCCAATACTGGTTTCATCCTGTTCATGTCACGGGTCATGAGTGTTGGTTAAAACAGGTAAGAGCATCATTTACTAATCAATCTTTACATTCAATATGTTATAGTGGAAAATGGGGCAAGTTGTCACAATAACTACAAGGTTTAAGGTCAACAATTCAAGTGGTTTTGTATCTTGGTTACAAATAGCTATTTAAATCTGCCTTAGATTAAAATAATTCAGTATCATTGTGTATTGTAACATCTGTTGGGTATCAAATGAACACAGTAAACCACATTAAGACACAAAACATTTTTAGGTGTGTCTCAAAATGTAAAATGACTTTTAAAAAAGAAATTTACCTTCAGAAATATTCAATGGAGTAAAAAGTGTGATTTTTGGAGATAAAATGCTGTTGTTGATGCATATATTTTATATGATTTTCCCAGCTCAGTGGGTAAACATCTTTGAGGTTAAAACTTTATCTGGCGATTTAGCTGTGGTCTTGGTTAACAGCTTTTACTGAAGATGAGGCTCAATTTGAACTGGCCTGAAAGAGGAAGTTAAGCTTAAATAAACCATTTCTAAACCAGTCGCAATGAGTCTGTTTGAATTTCAGTAAACTCCAGCATCAAAACGATAACTAAATAATATTTACATGTTTAGTTATTGTACTATAAAAATATCAAGAGTTTAAAACACTTAAATTTAACAGAAATAAGTCACTGTACATTTGTTCTAGGTTTTGCAATGCTGATGTCAGTCACAATGGCTCCTCCTCTTCCTCTGATCTTTCTGCTCATGATTCACGGTTAGTCAACGCAACACTTCAGAGACACTAGAGATTTTGCATACCACATTTTTTATGCATAACTGCAACTTCTGTGTTTCAGGGGTTTCTAGTGCTGATTGGGGTGTGAGTTACAGTCCTTCACACATCTGTGCACTAAAGAACTCATCAGTGATAATGAACTGCACTTATACATACCCTACTGGACATCAGATCATGAGAGTGTTCTGGACCAAAAACCCTGTAAAGGGTGGTGAGCTTCAAGATCTGTCTGAGGACCCTGAATACAGTCAGAGGCTTCAGTATCTGGGAGATAAACAGCAGAACTGCACCATCAGACTGAGTCATGTGACACTGGAGGATTCACACATGTACTATTTCAGATTCACTACTGATAAAGACAAATGGATTGGTTATCCAGGAGTGACTCTTAATGTCACAGGTGACTTTCATGAGGTTTCTTTCTTCTTCTGTGCATTATGTTGAATAATAATCAGTGTATGACAGCAGCACTAGATATAATGTGTGTGTTGTGTTCAGATCTTCAGGTGGAGTCTCCTGAGAGAGTGACAGAGGGAGATTCAGTCCGTCTGACATGTAAAAGCAGCTGCACTCTGACTGACAGAGCAACATTCATCTGGTACAGAAACTCACAGCCATTAACTGAGAGAAGAGACAGAAACAATGAACTCCTGCTGCAGTCAGTCAGAAGAGAGGATGCAGGCAGATATAGCTGTGCTGTACACGGACACAATCACATCTCTCCTGCTGTTCAGCTCAATGTCATGTGTGAGTACAGATTCATTTGTTCTTTTTAGAAGTTGGAGATTGTTTGAATAAGATGATTTAAAGCACAGTGTCAAACATTCTGTAACGTTGGGAGTTGTGACGACAAGGGGTAGGTCCAAACACAGTCTTTATTAGAATAAGCGTAGTTGTACAGGCAAGGGTCAAACACCAGCAAGCAGAAACATAAGAGCAAGGCAGAAGAATAATCCAAGTCACAGGCAATGGTCAAGACAGGCAACAAACGATCATCAAACAAGGGATAAACAGTCCAGGGTGGCGTGGCGTGGCGTGGCGTGGCGTGGCGTGGCGTGGCAAGGCAAGGCAAGGCAAGGCAAGGCAAGGCAAGGCAAGGCAAGGCAAGGCAAGGAGAACAACGATAAACACAGAAACCATACGACTAAACAATACTCAGCCCTGTGTGTGTGTGTCTGGGTGCAGCTTATAAAGGGTTCACTGATGGGAAACAGGTGCCAGTGTGTGATTGGTTCCTAGATGGGGGATTATGGGAGATGTAGTCCAGAGTGATGTATGACTGTGTGTGCAATGAAATGGTGAACCAGCGACCTCTGGTGGGGAGTAGCAGGAACCAGCAGGCGCTGGATACGTAACACATACGGCCCGATGTTTTCAAAAATGTCCAATCCGGCCCCGGGGATGATTTGAACAATAATAAAAAAACAGTTATGCATGGTCCACTGGTCATAAATCCGAACGGTTATTAGTTTTATCCAATATCTATTATGGACTTGCAAACAAACTGCTTTGCAATCATTCCCCAAACTGTCATTTGTGTGGAAATATTACAAAGTCTGTAAACAGGACGTTAACACAGCCACATACTGTATATGGACGCAAAAGGGAAGACCACAGACGCGCCAGCAGAGCAAATACTGTACCAGGCCAAGCTTACTTTTTGTGAAATATAGGAAGAAAAATATAAATATTGAATTGGGATTTATATGAATGTAACTTAGAAGGGAACTGTCTTCAGAAAAGTTTTGATCTCCGTATAAGTAGCCTATTTTGTAAGCGCAGCGCTGATTTGTGTACAGTGGTAACCAAGAAAACACTATACTGCTGCTGTTCCACAAGCGCCACCTACTGTTAGAGAGTGAATTTGCATTTTCATTTAGTCTGTTTGCTATTTTTGCTTTGTGCAGGTGTCTTATGTTGCATAATTTCACAAAGCTATAAAGTCAGACCTGTTTTGTTCTGTAAATCTTGAAATTATACAATTTAATTTAACTCAAAAACAACTTTTCAAGCTCAAAATGCAGTGGTTCTTGTATACAAAATGGCTACACATATTTTTTGTTTAAGGCCAGTTTGGCCTTTTATAGAACAAATAAACAACAAATAAATTAAAAAAAAAAAAAAAAAAAGAAAGAAAGAAAAAAATTGGCAACCGATGTCAAATTTGCTCCAAAAAAATTGGAATTTTCATTTTTGGGTGAACTAACCCTTAAAACGTCATGTGTGAATTAATGATCATCTGCACATTGTTCACATCTAAATCCACAATCTTCTAATATTTATTGTGAGTTTTCAATTGTATCCATTTTAGACCCTCCAAAGAGTGTCTCTGTGTCCATCAGTCCATCTGGTGAAATAGTGTCAGGAGATTCAGTGACTCTGATCTGCAGCAGTGATTCAAACCCTCCTGCAGAAATCAGCTGGTTTAAAGGAGGAACGTTTGTAGGATCTGGAAGAATCTACAGCATCTCAAAGATCAGATCTGATGACAGTGGAGAATACAAGTGCAAGTCCAAAAATCAACATGGAGAGAAATACTCTGATGCTGTGACTTTAAACGTCATGTGTGAGTTAATAATGGTTCACTGACTGTGGTAACTATCAAATTAATGGATTAACAATCGCAAAACATGAACATTTTATTTTTGTCTGTTTTAGATCCTCCGAGGAGCGTCTCAGTGTTGACAAATGGATCTGGTGAAATAGTGTCAGGAGATTCAGTGACTCTGATCTGCAGCAGTGATTCAAACCCTCCTGCTCTGAACTTCAGCTGGTTTAAGGAGAATGAAAGCTCAGCTGTTGGATCTGGACAGAGTTTCAGTGCACTACAGAGTGGACGCTTCTACTGTCAGGCTCACAATCAACATGGATCTCAGAGATCAGACGCTGTAACTGTGACTGTTAAAGGTAGAGCAGCTCATATACTTACATTACTCTTTCTAAAGTGAGTAAAATGAATCTGTTCAGATGTTTTACTCTTTGATATTTGCAGAAGGTCTGGTGATATTATATATAACCATTGGAGTTGTTTGTGGAGCTGCAGTGATCATTACGATGGCACTGATTTGGTAAGATATGTGTAGTAGACAATGCAATGTCTTTCTTGGAAATGTCCAGTATAAAAGAACAAAAACACCTTATCAAAGTGCCAAATGTTATTGCACAGTCTGGTCTCAAACTAAACATATTTTCAACTAAAAATATGATCACACTCAATGTCTTTAAAGGGGAACCTGGTGGATGAAAAAGAGAAATGATGCACAGGAGTCTCAGGTGAGAAAAATAATTTGGTTTTCAATAGTTTAGGTATGAACTGGAAACTAAAAGATTGAAAGTCTGAATGTAGTAAGACTTTATTTAGTTAGTTGTTCATGGACATTAGTTATTTATTTTCTTTTGATTATGTTTTTTCTTCCATGTCATAGATGAATCATTCCAGACGTAAAGCATCTGATGTTGAGTTGACTGATCCTGTCTATGAGAATGTAGTGGTGAGTTTTGCTCATTTACAAACGTCTAAACTCTCCTCGTATTTAGCCAAAAGGTCAGTGTGAGGATATAAAATAAATATTAACTATGTTTATGGTAATTTAACACCATTAGTTGAATGGCCCGCTTAGTGATGGGTCAATCCCAGCTAAGAATGTTTTGTTCTAAGAACGTTTTACAAACGTTCAGTTTGTGTTATGGAAACATTAAAATGTCCAGTTTTCTTGATGTTACTGGAACGTTTTTTTAAGGTTAGTATGATGTTCCTGAAACATTCTTTAAAACATCTGAACATCTGTTGTTAACAAGCAGAATCACTGAAAGAAAGAAAAACAACAAGAACAGAAACTGACTTCAGCCACAGCCTTAGATGAAATCAACTGAAGTAGGGATGCACGATACCATTTTTTAAGGACAGAGTGCGATTACTGATACTTTTTTCTAGTACTCGCCGATACCGATACTGATGCCTATACATTTATTAATTTCTCTTTTTTATTTTTATTTTTTGATGATGTTGCAGTTGTCCAAGCACAACACAGTGATACTAATTAATGTAGAACAGCTTCTTTATTATTCTAAAGAAAAAAGTAATATTTTTAATGCACTTGTCACAAACTTAAAGAACAAAAAATTCACAGTGTCCAATAACCTTTAAAGGGCATAATTACCAATATATAATTGTTGTTATATAAAATGAAATTTACAAACAAAACAACAAATACTAAAGAGATACAAATTAAATAAACGTATTTTTCAGATACAGAAGGTTAATTTTCCATGTACACATTTGTTTAACATATTTTGTTGTTTTATTAACATTAATGACAAATACAAGCTATGGTCCCTTTAAGACCGAATCCATGGATAGTGACACATATCATGGTTTCAACCAAATGTTTATGTCACCTTAAGCCGTAACCGACTGTATTTACGTGAGATACTCCACACGATGGACATTTTGACAACTAGCCTATGTGTGCATTTGACCATTCAAGCCTAAGGAGAACTGATCGCGCGTTGTCTGAGAGAACTGGGATCGCGCACAAGAAAGAGAGAGAGCGCTTCTGGTCTGTGTCATTCAGCACGATTCCGCCTATATCGCCTTCACTAATCGATAACGAATAGTGATTGAAAGCATGCAGTTCGCAATGTTTGGGTTGTCATCATTAATTTGAAGTATTTCCACACCTCTGAGGCTGACATTGTTTCTGTTGCTGCCGCCAGTGTATTTCTGCACAGAAGATTCTGTCAGTTACGTCACGTGAGGTATCGGTCTTTAGAAGTTGATGTTTGGTTGAAAATAAGTTTTGTTTGGTTTCACCGTGATGGTGATCAATATTTGCTTTAGTTGGGCTCTTTACCCTTGACCTTTATTAACTTCTCTTTCAGCAATTACAATAATGTTTCCAGTAAATGTTTGCACATTGTTCAAGAAAAAGAAAGATGAAAAAGCAGATTAACATAACTGACTGTCTGTAGTTTATTGATTGGTGTAGATAGTTAAGTTCAAGCATTAATGACTAAAAAGAAAACAAATTCACTGGTAATACTGAAGAGTTTTTCCAAAATTGATTAAAACAAACTCTTGTGAAAAATTTAGACAACTACACTCATTATACAAACCTCAACAATGGTGACAAAAAATTAAGCTGCAAAATGTATTCATGCCGCAGTGCATGCTGGGAGCCACGAATGTGTTTTGTATGCTGACATGGAGCATGTCACCATTGTTGTGTTTCATATGCTGATTGTTCATGTCTGTGAGAGTCTAAACAGTACCATAGTTCTTAATTTCATTCTCACAATATGGTTTCATATTTTTTCAGAATGTATGATTGCTACAGTAGTATCACATGGTCAGTAGCACAATATTCAAGTAAATTAACAGAACACTTCTGACCAGTGATTAGACTTCAAATATGATCAGTGAATCATGCTCTTGTCTCCTTCACTTCCTCTGATGCAGTAAAAGTGTATGAACACATTGTTAAAACAGCCAGAGTAAAACTAATAATATAACCAATAGTCAAGAGCTCAAACTACAGAAAACACTGATCACCATAATGGTGACTTCAAATGTTTGTTCCTCTTTCCTTCAGTGTGTCATCACTAATGGTCTGTACACTCTGTAGTGTGGACACATATGAACACTGAGTGCTGTTCATGAAACAATATTTTGCTTTGTAGCATCCCACCATTTTATCAGCTGAAAAGTTTAGTGATCCTTCAAATTTAAAGGACAGTTGAAGAATGTTGTTCCAAGAACATTTTCTCCTAACATTATGAGGACATTTAAAAAAAAAAAAAAAAAAACCTTCAACAAACATTGTATAAATGTTTTTGTGCTAACCTTTTGAGAACATTTTTGAAGAACAGATAATTTTGAACACACCCTTTTAATGTTACTGAAATAATGTTTGTTCATAACTTTGAGAGAACCTTGTCAAAACGTTAGCCAAAGTTATGAGAACATGTTAGCTGGGAATACACTGGTTTACAGCTGATACACAGAATATAATGATTTATTAATGTTTTAATTCACCTATCCTTTTCTTTCTTTCTTTCTTTCTTTCTTTCTTTCTTTCAGTTTGACAGCGAGATGCCGTAGTGTTTGGCACACATGGCGAATCATTTAACAGCGTTTGTGTGTCTCTCTGTGTTTGGAGCCCTGAAAAGCATCATTAATTAGTATAAGTAATCAACTGCAAGTGTGTTCTTACAATTTGTATCATATAGTTTGTTTGCTTAATTTTACATGTTTTTCAACATTTGGCTTCATGTTTTTAAGGCAGAAAATAAAGATCTGATATTGCAATAATTTACAGTCTTCTGTCAATCAATACCTCAGTATAACAGCATAAATATATGATGACCAGTTGATAGTGTCTATTGTGCGATCACAGGAATGTGAGGAAACTGAAACACCCTGGGTGAGACAAATGACAGCTTCCTCCAGCGAGTCTGATATAATTTAATTTAATTTAATCTCAACAATGGTGACATGCTTCATACTGTAATGCATGCTGGGAGTCACTCCCAGCATGCATTGCGGCATTAAGTATTTCACCATTGTTGAGATTCATATGCTGATTCTGCATGTCTGTTTGTCTGATTGATGCTCCATTTGGAATGGTGCTTGGATTAATTTTACAATCTCTTTATGAACTTTCTGAAGTGTCAATGTGTCCGTTGTATAGGTTGTCTATGGAAGGACAGCAAGCTCTCAGGTTTTATTACAAATACCGTCATTTGTGTTTTGAAGATCAATGAAAGTCTTATATATGTGGAACAACATGAAAAAAAAAAATCCTGCAATGTATTTAAAAATTTAAATTCTGAATGTCTGATCTCTGCCAACATAACATTGTTGGTGAAAATCTATTAATATCAAATAACTACTTTAGGTTCAGTTACAAGATCAGTCAATCATTTTTCTTTACTATGATTAATCCTTTATTATCTGATCTTCACTGTTTATGGCATCCTTTGGAATAAATGATGTGTTTTGGTAAACACTGTTACAAAGACCACAAACAAATATAAAAATCAAAGAGTCAAACTGCCCAACTAAAGAAAACACTGATCACCATAATGATAACCAAGCATTTTCACTAAAACAACAACTAAACCTCTGTTAATTCTCAAAAAGAACTGTAGACAAATGAAAGAATTAAAGTCAGTTGTAGTTCTTGTTTTTCTCTTTTCTTCAGTGATTCTGTTCGTTATCATCAGGTTTCTTCAATAATCAAACAATCATCACTTAATTAACCACTTAGGTATCTAATTAACTCTAACACTGCTTCAGTGTTACTTTAACACCCTGTGGGTGGTTCCCATATGAACACAGCCTGTGTTGCTTTAACAGTTTACTGTGCACTTACTTACACTTTCCCGCTATGTTAATTTAACTAAACATTCTACAACTCACCATCCTGTACAAAAGAAATGGAAAACATCAAAACCACCAGTGACAGGTTTACTGAGGCAGGCCACGATGAGCTCTTAAATAGGCAGAGGCCTCAGTTGTTAGAAATAGTTGGTCTCTGCCCCCATCCAATTGGCAACTGTGCTCAAAAAAAAAGAAAAGAAAAAAAGAACAGAGACAAGAAGAAACAAGAGAAAAAGCCGGGGCTTATAACAATCTCAGTGAGTCAGTGGTAATGTCATCACATTCCCATTGGGTCAGTGTTAGAGGAATTCTGGTCTCCGGATGAGGTTAGTTTCCATATCGACTGGAACAGGCCTCAGGTAGGACAGACATGTGAGAGCAACATGTTGACTTTGTTAGCAATGATAACAGGTCCTGGGTGAATATTTTCACGTAGTTAGTGACAGGAAGTTATCTGCCAGACATCTAAGAAGATTACTCCATCAATATGTCTGAACATCTCCCGCATCACTTTGTACAACTGCATCATTAACCAATCACACTGAAAAACAGTCTGAAACAACACAGATCAGAATCAGAAAGAGCTTTATTGCCAAGTGTGCTTGAACAAACAGTAATATACCTTTCCTACCATGGAAAGAAATGACCCCGAGATCTACTTCTCACTTTTGATGAACAAGAAAGTAGTTATTTATAGCTGAATGTTCAAGAACATGAATAGTGTCAATTTTTCATGAAAAACTATTTATATTTTACTCTACTAACTTCAGAAGACTTGTAAAATAGCACTTAACCCTGTTTTATGTTGTGGATCTACTGGAAATACTGGTTATCAACAGGGATGCACGGTTTTGACACTCTGAGGTGTCGTAGAATGTGCATGCAAAAATGTAATTATGCTTTTGATGTTGGTTTGACCTGCAATGTTATGGTTATTAACAGCTTCACAGACCCAAAATAAAATAATAATATTAAAAATTTGATTTATTTTGTAATCTCAGGTTCTCAATACCCTATGGGGTTGTTAACATTCACATGTACAGTACAGTCCAAAAGTTTGGAACCACTAAGATTTTTAATGTTTTTAAAAGAAGTTTCGTCTGCTCACCAAGGCTACATTTATTTAATTAAAAATATACTTTAATAAACTTTCTATTCATCAAATAATCCTGAAAAAAAATATTGTACACAAATATTTTGTACAATTGTACACATTAAATGTTTCTTGAGCAGCAGATCAGCATATTAGAATGATTTCTGAAGGATCATGTGACACTGAAGACTGGAGTAATGATGCTGAAAATTCAGCTTTGCCATCACAGGAATAACTTACTTTGTGAAATATATTCAAATAGAAAACAGTTATTTTAAATTGTAATAATATTTCACAATATTACTGTTTTTTACTGTATTTTTAATTAAATAAATGTAGCCTTGGTGAGCAGACGAAACTTCTTTTAAAAACATTAAAAAAACTTTTTCCAAACTTTTGGACTGTACTGTATATATTTGTGTATAGGATGCTTTTATCTAAAGAAACGTTCCTTGTGTTGAAGGCGTAGATTTTTATCAGTTCAGGCATTGAATTTAATGGGAATCAAACCCATGACTGTTACGGTATGGTGTAGTAGAGATGAGGCAGTACACAGATATCCACAATAAAGGGTCTTTTATTGAGCGAAGGAGCAAACATACAACCAATACACGTTAGATTAACAATAGGACAGACAAGGAGTGAAGGGAGTGAGTCCATATATATAGGGAGTGCAGATGATCAGGAACAGGTGCAGGTAATCCATGATGATGGGGAGATGACGAGGAAGTGAGTGCAGGTGTGGAGACAGGAGGATCATGGGAAATGGTAGTGATGGCGAGATGAAGCCTCATGAAGCATTGAAGCTTTTCAGCCAAGTGGTTCACAAAAGGATTCATTTCTCGAGGCTTCATTTGCTCACAATACCACCTGGTGGTCAAAGAGTGTAAAACAAGTAGATACATTACAGATGACCTGATGTGACTATATTTTGCGGCAGTTATGGCCTAGAAATAACGGTGAAGAAAAAATCAATTTCCACAAAGACTTATATATTTTTCTGAATGTAATGTGTATTTTCTGGTTGTATATAATGGTTGTTTAACATAACTGTGTAATTAACGTATTGGCTTCAAATGAATGGGGCTATCAAATGTGTGTAAACAAATTCTTTGGTCATAACAGGCAGGAGGAGCGATATTATTATTCTAAAACCACACATTCTGAGGGGATCCCATGGTTTATTTGTCTGTCAAAATGTTGCATCAAGATTTGAACCGCATCCAGTCGAACCATTCGAACCAGTCAGGCAGAAGCAAGGCTTCGAACGTCATCAATGACGTCATTGATCTAAGCGATACAAGCCTCGATACGCGCTTCACTGAAAGCTTCCGGGATTTCTCGACACACACTCCGAAGCCTCGGCACAGACCGTAACATCACTAGGAAATGGAATCCGGGAGACAAGGGAACTGTGACAATGACCTTGGCATTTTTAAAAATAATATATATATATATATATATATATATATATTATTTATTTTTTTTTGCAATCATGTGGTTCTGATGATGCGCAACATTTAGGTGGAGGGCAGGAAGTGAAAATTAGAATGGACAAGACTGAGAAAAGTCTGTACTAACAGGTTTATAAAGGTATAAACAGAAAATTACAACATATACACACTCTGACTTTCAACTGTTTTTACTTTCAGTAAACTTAATGTGTAAATATTTGTATGAACACTAAAAGAGAATGATCAGCTGTCCTTCCTGTCTCCCTGTAGCGCTGTCTCAGGCGTCTCACAGTGCGGACATGGCAATTTATTGCCCTATAGCCACATCAGCAGTCCTCATGCCTCCCTGCAGCATGCCTAATGCACGTTCACGCAGATGAGCAGGGACCCTGGGCATCTTTCTTTGAGTGTTTTTCACAGTCGGTAGACAAGTCTCTTTAGTGTCCTGCGTTTTTAGAACTGTGACCTTAAATGCCTACTTTTTGTAAGCTGTTAAGGTCTTAACGACCATTCCCGAGGTGCATGTTAATTAATTGATTATGGTTAATTGAACATGCATGGAAAACATTGTTTAAACCCTTTACAATGAAGATCTGTAAAGTTATTTGGATTTTTACAACATTATTGTTGAAATGCACAGTCCTGAAAAAGGGACGTTTCTTTTTTTGCTGAGTATATATTGGACGTGATCCTTATGTTAAGGAGCA
The DNA here is from genome assembly GCF_018812025.1 of Megalobrama amblycephala. Taxonomy (NCBI): domain Eukaryota; kingdom Metazoa; phylum Chordata; class Actinopteri; order Cypriniformes; family Xenocyprididae; genus Megalobrama; species Megalobrama amblycephala. Next base: position 9,156,698 of record NC_063050.1, on the reverse strand, counting down.
ATTTTGTATACTGAATTGAAAAACTTGCCTGCCAACGAGACAGTAGATATAGAGAATGTGAAGCTGCCGTCATGCCGTGTTGAGTACTAGTCTGGTTTGTTCATATCGCGCAGCCTTTCTGCTAGTGAGTTTAGGATAGTATTTATGATTTTGTCGTGATTGTGAAAAATGTCACCATTGTAGGTCATTTGTGCTGAATCAATAATTTCAACAGGAACTCACATCAAAGTTCAGGGAAAAAACTGGATGGTGTGATACAATTTTTGGCTTTTCTACGTGTAAAAACACACTAAGGGAAGCAGGTTGAGGAGGAGATGGGATGACGCCGTATAGTTAATCTAATAATTTCACTGATTGAACCCACTCCCTATCACTAAATAAAATAATCATATTGCTGAGTGTTTTTGAAAGTTTTGTATTTTGTTTGGTTTAATAATTAACATTACATTTGCGAGTATGACTCTCACTCAGCTTGTGAATGAGCCACTTGCACGCAGCCACTTCAAAACTGTTCACAAGCTTCTATGGGTTTGATTTTGGTTGTCATCCGCTGAATGTGACCCTCCGATTCTCCTCCGTGGCCATATGGGAAAGTGAATATTTACAAAGACAACATTAAAACTACAGTTACATTTACACCCTTCCAACAAAGAAATGGATCAACTTCTGTCAGCTTGTTGAACCTTTTTTTTTTATTTGGACATTTTCTACTATATGATGGTTGAAGCAGCAACTGTTTTCACTGTTTTCAGCCAGATCAACATTGTGAACTGAATTCTACAAAACTTCAGTGAAAACACAAAACAGATAATTTTTGAGTTTGTGATAGCGATTCCAATATAGAAAAATTACTTCCTGCCCTCCAGCTGCATTTTTGTGCCACAGCAATGATGTCATGTGCAAACAACCTATTGTATTGAAACCATTTGGGGTCAGTTTTACCCATAACATAAAATCATACCCAGAATTCAAACATAATACACTGGTTAAGTCCTACTTTTTCATTTGGGCAGCCTCTAGTGGAATTTCCAATAAAAATTAACTGTATAGAAGAGAGCTCACACACTGCTAAAGTTTTTTTTTTCTTCAGTGTACCACCAATAAAATTCAGTTATACAGATTTGGAATGACATGTGGGTGCATAAATGATGACTTTTCTTTCTTTCTTTTTTTTTTTTTTTTTGAGTGAACTATCCATTTAAAAGTAGCAATCTTATGTCAAAAAAAAAAAAAAAAAAAAGCATTTTGACACATTTTTAGGCCTATGTTTTTTATCTTGTAGGTGTCTTTTTATGTTTAAAAACATGCTCATGAGCATCTCAACAGACTGACATAAAGTTTCACCAGTTTAACCTTTATTTCATTACTTTGGTCTACTGTCATCTCTGATGTTGCCTTATTTAACTTTGCTTCCGCTATATCAGCACTGGGAGAAGGTGTCATATCCTCATGGTAAATATAAGGTGTTGATCACATAAAAATGCACTGCTGGTTTCATCCTGATCATTTGTCACAGGTCATGAGTGTTGGTGAAACAGGTAAGAGCATCATTTACTAATCGATCTTTATTTTCAAATATGTTACAGCGGAGACTGGGGCTAGTTGTCACAGTAACTATAAGGTTTAAGATCAACAGTTTGTGTTTTTTTTTTTTTTTTTTGTATCTTGGTTACAAATACCTATTTAAATATGCCTTAGGTTAAAATAATTCAGTATCATTGTGTATTGTAACATCTGTTGGGTATCAAATGAACACAGTAAACCACATTGAGACATAAGACTTTAAGGTGTGTTTCTTTACAGAAAGTGACTTTTAAAAAGAAATTTACCTTTAGAAATATTCACTGGAGTAAAAGTGTGACAACTACCCCCAGTGTGTGTATACTGAATGTATACACGCACATTTGTACTAATGGTTTTGATTTAATATGCTGTTGTTGATGTATATATTTTATATGATTTTCCCAGCTCAGGGGATAAATATCCTTGTGGTTAAAAATGTAAAAAATGTATCTGTTGATTTAGGTGTGGTTTTTAGTAAATATAAGCCTATTCAAAAGACCAACATATATGTTGTTTTCGAAGTTGGTGTCAGTTTTATATAATCTTAACCCACAAGACTATCTTGGTCAACAGCTTTTACTGTAGATGAGGCTTAATTTGAGCTGGCCTGAAAGAGGAAGTTAAGCTTAAATAAAGCATTTCTAATCCAGTCACAATGAGTCTGTCTGAACCTCAATAAACTCCAACGTCAAAACAGATAACTAAATAATATTTACACATTTAGTTAATGTACTATAGAAATTACAACAGTTTAAAACTTAAATTTAACAGAAATAAGTCACTGTACATTTGTTGTAGGTTTTGCAGTGCTGATGTCAGTCAGAATGGCTCCTCCTCTTCCTCTGATCTTTCTGCTCATGATTCACGGTGAGTCAATGCAACATTTCAGAAAACACACTTTTTTATGCACATGCTGCTTCTACTTTGATCAGTATAAATTCTGTTTCAGGGGTTTCTAGTGCTGGTTGGGGTGTGAGTTACAGTCCTTCACACATCTGTGCACTAAAGGACTCATCAGTAATAATGAGCTGCACTTATACATACCCTACTGGACATCAGATCATGAGAGTGTTCTGGACCAAAACACTGGAAAAAGATAATGGAGAGTTTCCAGATCTGTCTGAGGACCCTGAATACAGTCAGAGGCTTCAGTATCTGGGAGATAAACAGCAGAACTGCACCATCAGACTGAGTCATGTGACACTGAAGGATTCACACATGTACTATTTCAGATTCATCACTAATAGACCTGATGGTAAATGGATTGGTAAACCAGGAGTGACTCTTGCTGTCACAGGTGACTCTCATGAGGTTTCTCTCTTCTTCTGTGCATTATGTTGAATAATAATCAGTGTATGACAGCAGCACTAGATATAATGTGTGTGTTGTGTTCAGATCTTCAGGTGGAGTCTCCTGAGAGAGTGACAGAGGGAGATTCAGTCCGTCTGACATGTAAAAGCAGCTGCACTCTGACTGACAGAGCAACATTCATCTGGTACAGAAACTCACAGCCATTAACTGAGAGAAGAGACAGAAACAATGAACTCCTGCTGCAGTCAGTCAGAAGAGAGGATGCAGGCAGATATAGCTGTGCTGTACACGGACACAATCACATCTCTCCTGCTGTTCAGATCAATGTCATGTGTGAGTATTGACTTTTCTCTTTAAAGTTGTCTTTGAAAAGCTAGTGCACCTCTGCAAAAATCAAATGTAACGGAAGCTGTGGTCTTTAGTCTTTGTTTGCACAACTCTGACGCTGGTTCAAATAGTGTTCAAAGCAGTGCATGTAAATTTCTCCTATGGGAGACTGTAAGGGTGGAACTCCTACAGGGGTTCAGGCTGTAAGGTTGCCAAGCGACTAAAGAAACTTTATCAGCAAGATGGTAGAAAACTGTACATTTCTTGTCTACACTGTAAAAAAAAAAATCCCGTAAAAAATGGTAATTTTCTGGCAGCAAGAACAGCTATTCACCATTATGGTGACTTCAAAAGAAACACATTAGAGTTAAACCTCTGCTAATTCTCAATAACAACCTTTGTTGATGTCTAACATAAATAAAGTCAATCTGGTTAGTAATAAGTGAAGCTGGGGATGCTGTGGCTGTTTGTGGAGTTGCTTAATCATCTTCTGTTGAGAAAATTACCCCTGCTGCCAGAAAATTAAAGATTTTTTTAATTTAATTTTTAATAAAATACAGTTTATAACAATAATTTTACATTAAAAATTGAAAGAAAATACAATAGATTTTATGTACAATTATGGTTATAAACTGTATTTTATTAAAAATTAAATTAAAAAAAAATCCCGTAAAAAGACGGCAATTTTCTGGCAGCAGGGGCGCCAGAAAAAATACCTTTAATTAACGGAAAATAAATGTCTTATTAAATATCTTAAAATAACGGCTATTTTCTGTTATTTTATGGTATTTTTCTGGCGCCCCTGCTGCCAGAAAATTACCGTTTTTTACAGGATTTTCTTATTTAATTTTTAATAAAATACAGTCTATAACCATAATTTTACATTAAAAAGCTAAAGAAAATACAGAAGATTTTATGTAAAATTATGGTTATAAACTGTATTTTATTAAAAATTAAATAGTTTATAACCATAATTTTACATTAAAAAGCTAAAGAAAATACAGAAGGTTTTACATAAAATCGTCTCGGTTACGTATGTAACCCTCGTTCCCTGAAGGAGGGAACGGAGACGTACGTCAGTAGTGACCGACGAATTGGGATATCGCTTAGAGAGCCCTATCATCTTCGTGTAAACTAAAACAAGCCAATGGAATTGGCGTGCGATATTTGCATAATGCGCACCGCCCCCGACAGGTGTATATAAATAGGAAGCGGATGCAATCGCACTCTGTTTTTCGCTGAGGAGACAACTGGTGTCCGCACTACAGCGAGGGTACAGAAACTGTGGCGACGGGACGTACGTCTCCGTTCCCTCCTTCAGGGAACGAGGGTTACATACGTAACCGAGACGTTCCCTTTCAGTCGGTCACGTTCGACGTACGTCAGTAGTGACCGACGAATTGGGATCCCAACTAAAGCGCCACAGTTACGAAACCCCTTCCAGTGCCCAGCGCAAGCTCAGCCGCCCATAGCACCGGCTGACGGTGAAGGGGGCGAGCTTACACCGAGAGAGTCTACTGCTGTCTAACCAATACCCACTAAAGTAAACTAGACTACACTGGGGAAGCGAACCCGTGAGGGACGCTGCGGAGACCACTACCTACCCAATGGGGGAGGAGTTTACGTGGGAATACACATATGGACTGGCCCGGGGGGCAGTACGCATATGGAGTCCCTGGGATGGCTCCACCTGGTTAGGGGGAGACTCATCTGACAGGTGACAGCAGAGCTGGCTCTGCTAAGGGAAAGACACGGACTCGGCCCGTAGGGAGTTTTAAACCGTGGAAAATACACATATGGGACCGCTCACGTAGAGGGGTCACGACATATGGGCCCCAGCCAACAGACAGCGTCAGCGACGGATGTAGGCCTGGCATCAGACACTCCGCAATGTCCGAGCCGAAGGGGGAGGCGGAGGAGCTCGACAGGGTTCGCCAAGCGGGGAACACGACTGGAGAGAAGTATGCACGTATCCGGCCAGTGGCGGGAATGGCATTGCAAGCCGACACTTAGAGTGGGTACAACACGTCTACCGACTAGTGGATGCGAGTACACGTGAAGATACCGGCTCTACACGTAGGCTATAAAACCTAGCGAACGTGTTGGGTGTCGCCCAGCCCGCAGCTCTACAAATATCTGTCAGCGAGGCGCCATGAGCCAGCGCCCAGGAAGAGGCCACCCCTCTGGTGGAGTGGGCTCTCAACCCGAGCGGGCAAGGCACGCCCTGGGAATCATACGCCAAGGCGATGGCATCCACTATCCAGTGGGCCATCCTCTGCTTGGAGACAGCCTTTCCCTTCTGCTGGCCTCCGTAACAGATGAAGAGCTGATCTGAGGTCCTGAAGCTTCGCGTTCTATCCACGTAAACGCGCAGAGCGCGGACGGGACAGAGCAAAGCTAGGGCTGGGTCTGCCTCCTCCGAAGGCAGCGCTTGCAGGTTCACTACCTGATCTCTGAAGGGAGTGGTAGGAACCTTGGGCACGTATCCAGGCCGGGGTCTCAGAATAACGTGAGAATCACCGGGCCCGAATTCTAGGCACGTTTCGTCGACCGAAAATGCATGCAGATCCCCTACCCTCTTCAGGGAAGCCAATGCAACCAGAAGAACCGTCTTAAGAGACATTAGTTTCAGATCGACTGATTGCAAAGGCTCAAAGGGATGACCCTGGAGAGCTGTGAGAACCAGGGTCAAATCCCAAGAGGGTACGGAGGAAGGGCGAGGAGGATTTAATCTCCTCGCTCCCCTCAGGAATCTGACGATCAGATCGTGTTTCCCCAGGGACTTACCCTCAACTGCGTGGTGATGTGTGGCGATAGCGGCAACATACACCTTGAGGGTGGAGGGAGACAGCCTTCGCTCCAACCCATCTTGCAGAAAGGAAAGCACAGATCCGACCGAGCATGATCGGGGGTCCTCTCGGCGAGAGGCGCACCATTCGACGAACAGGTTCCACTTCAGCGCGTAGAGACTCCTAGTGGAAGGAGCTCTAGCGGAAGTGATGGTGTCTACGACCGCTTGCGGGAGATCACTCAGAACCTCCGCATCCCGTCCAGGGACCACACGTGGAGGTTCCACAGATCGGGACGCGGGTGCCACAGGGTGCCCCGTCTCTGAGTCAGGGGGTCCTTCCTCAGAGGAATCGGCCAGGGAGATGCTGTCGCGAGGAGAATGAGGTCTGAGAACCAGGTCCGAGTGGGCCAGTACGGAGCCACTAACAGAACCTGCTCCCCGTCCTCCCTGACCTTGCACATGAGTTGTGCGAGAAGGCTCACTGGGGGAGACGCATGTTTGCGCAGACCCGGGGGCCAGCTGTGTGCCAGGGCATCCGTGCCGAGCGTGCCGCCGGTCAGGGAATAAAACCACTGGCAGAGGGCAGTTTCCGGGGAGGCAAACAGGACTACCTGGGCCTCGCCGAAACGCTGCCAAATCAGCTGGACCGCCTGGGGGTGGAGCCGCCACTCGCCCGCAAGTAGATGCTGCCGTGACAGCTCGTCGGCTGCACGGTTGAGCACACCTGAGACACGAGTGGCCCGAAGGGACCTCAGATCCTTCTGACTCCACAACAAGAGATGGCGGGCGAGTTGCGACATGCGACGGAAGCGTAGACCACCTTGACGGTCGATGTACGCAACGGCCGCAGTGCTGTGTGAGCGGACTAGAACGTGCTTGCCTGACAACAGCTTCTTGAAGCGGGCCAGCGCAAGACGAACCGCTAGCAACTCGAGGCAATTGATATGCCAATGCAGCTGAGGCCCCGTCCAAAGACCTGTCACTGCATGCCCGTTGTACGTGGCCCCCTATCCCGTGGCCGAGGCATCTGTGGAGACCACAGCATGCCTGGACACTCGTTCGAGGGGTACTCCGGCCCGCAGGAACGAAGGGTCCGACCACCGGACAAGGGTGCGACGGCAGCTCGGTGTCACGGGGACACGGAGCGTGCCGCACTGCCACGCCCATCTCGGGACCCGGCCGCGGAGCCAGTGTTGAAGCGGTCTCATATGAAGCAATCCGAGCGGCGTTACCGCGGCTGCAGATGCCATATGCCCCAGGAGCCTCTGAAAATCTTTCAGTGGAGCCGCTGTCCTGCACTTGAGCGAGCTCAGGCAGTTCAACACCGACTGGACGCGCGCCTCTGTGAGACGCGCAGTCCGTGCGACCGAGTCTAGCTCGAGACCGAGACAAGAGATCCTCTACCCGGGGGCGAGTTTGCTCTTGTCCCAGTTGACCTGAAGACCCAACCGGCTGGGAGCTACAACCATGTCGGGTAGGACTTTGTACTGACATGCCCGACCCTCGAACGCAGACCGACCTAGGAAGGGTCTGTGTCGAGGCAGAATCGAGGCATGAAAGCACGCGTCCTTCAGGTCCATTGCTGCAAACCAATCCTGGGGACGGTCCAGGATTGGCCGTAGCCCACCGCCCTTTCTCGGTACAATGAAGCAGGGGCTGTAGAACCCCGACTTCATATCGGCTGGAGGGACCGGCTCGATTGTATCCTTCGCCAGGAGGACAGCAATCTCCGCCCGGAGAACAGGTGCATTGTCCAACGACACCTGAGTGAAGTGGACAGCCCTGAAGACCGGGGGACGCCGGGCGAACTAAATCGCATAGCCGAGTCTGATAGTACGAATGAGCCAACTGGACAGGCTGGGGAGCGTGATCCACGCTTCCAGACACTGAGCCAGCGGGACCAAAGGCACCACAGACGCACCGGGGGTGGGGCAGCAAGGCAGAGAGGGACCCGACCCGGACGGCTTGGGGGCGGCCCGGAGTGGGGTCGGACTCTGCGAGGCAGCAGTGTGCATGGGAGACAGCGCACGGGGCACAGTCTGCACCAACACACTGCCACCTGCTGGCGAATGGGGAGGGAGCTGTCAGCGGCGAGGCGGAGCCTGGCACACTGGCAGACACCCCTTGTTGTGACCTGGAGTTTGAGGAAACTGCTCTTTTTGTGAAAAAGTGGGTACCGCTGGACTCCGGAGAGCCAGCGGCGGTGGACAGACAAACACAAATTCCCCCCGGCCCTCCTCCGGGGGTGGGAGAGATGGTGGAAAACTCTCCCGAAGAGCAAGATCCTTCCCCTCCAGGTTGCCCGTCTCAGTGCCGTGTCTTGCTCTTACGTTTACCACCGGGCTTAGCGGAGACGGGCTGGGCACCACGCCCGCGACCGGCACCCTGCTGTCTGGCTGGTGTAGGCTGCTGCTTTGCCGTCTTAGCAGGGGCGGAGGACGATGCAGGCGGGCGCCCTCGGCGACGAGCGGGCTGAGGCTGAGCCACGGGCGGCTGGGTGGAGGCAGCAGCGGACCGCCGTGGCATGACGTGACTGATAGCCTCAGCCTGCTTCTGTGCAGCGGAGAACTGTTGGGCGAAGCTCTCCACCGCGTCGCCGAATAGGCCGACCGGGGACACGGGGGAGTTCAGGAACCGCTGCTTGTCGGCATCCCGCATGTCCGCGAGGGTCAGCCAGAGGTGGCGCTGCTGGACTACCAAGGTAGACATCGCGTGACCAACAGCGCGTGCTGTCACCTTCGTTGCCCGGAGGGCAAGGTCAGTGGCAGCGCGCAGCTCCCCCAGCAGCTGTTGGTCAGGACCTTCCTGGGGCATCTCCGACAGCGCCTTTGCTTGGTGAACCTGCAAGAGGGCCATCGCGTGCAGGGCGGAGGCAGCCTGCCCACAGGAACTGTAAGCTTTCTCAGTCAGACCGGCTGAGAACTTACAGGCCCGGGACGGGAGACGCGGCTCACCACGCCAGCCGGTGGCTGTTGGACACAACTGCATCGCAACCGAGCGCTCGACTGGCGGGATCCTCGCGTACCCCCTGGCTACCCCGCCGTCCAGGGAGGTGAAGGCGGACGGGGGGCCAGGCCTGGTACGGGCACTATACGGTGTCTGCCAAGACCTGGTCACCTCATCATGCACCTCCGGGAAGAAAGGCATTGGGGCGGGACGCTGGGGCTGCCCAGCGCGACCCCCCCCAAGTACCAATCATCCAGCCGAGATGGGCCGGGACAGGGTGGAGGGTTCCACTCGAGCCCGACGCACAAGGCTGCCCGAGAGAGCACAGCCGAGAGTTCGGGATCCGACTCGGCCACCGCTACCGTCCCGGAGGGCGGCAGCGCGTCCGGATCTTCCTCTCCCGAATTCTCAAACTCGCCTTCCGACGCAGCGACCGACATCTGATCCTCCGCCGGCGCACCGAAGGTAACGGCTGGACAGTCCGAAGAGGGCCCAGCGGAAACCAACGGGCGAAAGATGGGTTGCGGTGCTGGCGAGGGGGCAGGGGCCCGAGGAGCGTTTCCGCTCGGCGGGGGAGCCCTGACCGTTATCCTCAGGCCGCCCTCCCTATACAGCGCCGTACCGTCCTTCCGGTTCCCACCGGAAAAAACGGTCGTACGCGGCATAGGAGAGGGGACTCCCGCTTCCTGAGACTTCAGGAAGGAGAGCCTCGACCTCAGCACCGCGATGGTCATGTTCCCGCAATGGGAACATGAACCATCCACAAAAGCTGCCTCAGCGTGCTGAACGCCCAAACACGAGATGCAGCGATTGTGCCCATCAGCAGGGACCAGGGAACGACCGCACCCAGTAACGCACAGACGAAATGACATACTGTCAGGGTTCGTCTGTAAAGCTCTTTTAGAAGGGGAAGTCAACTCACTCGTGCTGAAGCACCCAGGGAGCGACGCGATGTGTCAGGTACACCACTCCCTGACACACCGAGGAACCGGCCCAAATCGCTCACACACACACTCTTTGTGTTGCCGTGAAAACAGCAGTTTTAGAGCTTATAGCTCAGCTCCTCGGACACTCGCGACCTCGCTGAACGTGCCCTCTTCACCAGCACTGAAGCTCGCTGTAATCCTCTTCTTGAGGCAATGTTTTAATTCAGAAAACAACGAAGAAGGAGTCTTCAAACAGGACACCAGTAAATGGCTCCGAAGCGAAAGACAGAGTGCGATTGCATCCGCTTCCTATTTATATACACCTGTCGGGGGCGGTGCGCATTATGCAAATATCGCACGCCAATTCCATTGGCTTGTTTTAGTTTACACGAAGATGATAGGGCTCTCTAAGCGATATCCCAATTCGTCGGTCACTACTGACGTACGTCGAACGTGACCGACTGAAAGGGAACTTCTGTATTTTCTTTAGCTTTTTAATGTTTAATGAAGGACATTTACTTAAGACAATAAAAACAATAAAATTCCCTATAAATAAGGTTAAATGCTGCTATATACAAATTACCAGTCTTAACTGCAAAATAATGTTTGTTATTAGTTTATTTTACAAAAAGCCAAAAACAGTTTTCAAACTAGTAATGGTTTCAATTACAGCAGTACTAAATATACAGATACAACAAAGAAAAAAAAAAGTTACAGTGGAATAATAATTAAACAGTCTGCCTTCAAAACCTGACCACTGGTCGACAGATGAATTACAAGGAGTCATTAAAAAACAAACAATTAAACAAAGCAGGAAATAGTGAATGTTCTTAAAGTCCGTGTGACACTGATGAAAATGTCTGTGCAAGTGAATGGAGGGAGATTGAAGAATGTTCTCCATGTTTGTCTTCTAGTCATAGTCTGCAGTTTCAGTTCAGAGTGAAAGAACCTTTTGAATAAGGGTGTCAAACTCAGGGATGGAGCTAAACTCTGCAGAAACTAATTAAACACACCTGAACCAGCTAATCAATACTTCGGTAAAGTTGGTTTTATATTCGCACATTCGGACATCCGTATTCAATAGCCTTGTTAATCACACTACATTGGACATTCAGTGGACATTCACAAGTAAATATGCCATTAAAACAATACTTGCCTATTTTGATCGACTGTGAAAAATGTTGTAAGTCGACAATCGTTGGTTGTCAATATCATGTCGCTGATTAAAATTCGCAAACATTAATTTATCACACTTTTTTGGAAAGTCTGAATTTATCAGAAGTCAGAATGTGCGAATATAAAACCAACTTTACCCAAGTCTAATCAATGTCTTCAGGATTGCTAGAAACTTCCAAGGCAGTGTTTTGGAGTGGGTTGGAGCACTTTGCAGGACAGTGGTCCCACAGGAGCAGAGTTTGACACACATGCTGTGGACTGAATGTCATCTGCCTTCTTGAAGTTTCTTCTCAGCTTTTGATCCCTTGCGGTTTATCCTGAAAAGGCATCTGTCAAACAAACACCATGAGTAATGAAACAGACTCTACTATAGAACTCTTTTAATAAATTAACAGTAAAAATATCAGAATAGTGGAAAAGGACACAAAACGTGTTTGTGGAGGGAATTTGCAAGAGAGACAGTGTGAATGCCAGAGGGTCTACGTCAGTGGTGTAGTCGGGGCGATGTATACGGCGTATGCTTACTTTTTGCTCAGGGCTGTTTGCGTATTACGACTTCTAAGGATCAATATTTGCGTATACCCACTTGTTTTTTGCTTTAAAAGTCCATAAAATATTGTCCTGTTAGCTTCCCCTTTAACTGTGTGTCCATTGCTGTTGTGTAAACTCGTGATTCTTTGTTGTAATTGGTGCATGAGCACTTCTGCCAATCGACCTTTCCCTGCGTGTTCGCTCTTCAGTGAGAGACTCCGATCAAAGCCGCTCTGAGTTTTCAGCCGTGCATTGAGCACAGATCTGTCACTGCAGCGGTCACGGCGTGAGAAATATGGTGTTGAGACTATTAATTAATTATATAGCCTACATCATACATTCAGAGCTTTTATAATCGCTAGTTCCCGTACAAACTGAAAAGACCATCCGCGCAACTGAAGCCGTTTATTTAATGCATTAGTGGTGCGGGAATCATAAACATACTAGGCTACTTTGAATCTTATCACGCTCCAAAAGTTTGATAAGATTTCCACGAGCCATCCCAACTTTGATGAAAAAATGTGCGATCCATTTGAATTCTATTGAGAGTTAAACACTTTAAAACGCTATAGAGAAAGTCAAACATGATCTAGACTGATGAACAAAATGAACAAAAGTCTGAAAAGAGGACAAACATCATCTTGTCACCAACAATTATTATAGGGAGCTTTTTAAACTATTCATGACCCACCCTTACTAGAATTTATATCGATTTTATTGTAGGTAAATTTGGCTAACTTGTAGAATTTATAATCTATTAATGGAATATATTTTCACTAGATTTAGATTTACACCTGTGACATCTTCTGTTGTTTCTATAGGTGTTTCAGGCTCAGTCTCAGTCTCATTTCGTTCAGTCACCTTATTATTGGTACATTTTAATTTGGTATGTCCGTAGACCCCACAAGAGAAGCACTTCATTGATTCTGTGCTGATAAAAATTAAATAATATTTACCTGTCAAAGTCAATTTCGCCGACACATCCAAGTGTTGAAATTCAGCATTCAAAATCATAGCGGTTTGATGTCTAAATGACATCACATGTTTTAAATCTGGATTTTTAATACCAAGAGGGATCATTTTAATCGGCATCATGATTTTACCATATCGGCTAAAGCCGCACACACACTTAACGATTGTAAAAGGCCGATTATGAATGTAAAGTGCACTCAAACACATCCAGTCAGAGCCAGTTGCGTTCAGTCTGTGATTACAGTCGGTGTTCAAATTCCATGTGTAAGTATTTAAATCGGCTTCAGTCGCAGGAAACAATCGCTACTTGGGTAAAGTTGGTTTTATATTCGCACATTCGGACATCCGTATTCAATAGCCTTGTTAATCACACAACATTGGACATTAAAACAATACTTGCCTATTTTGATCGACTGTGAAAAATGTTGTAAGTTGACAATCGTTGGTTGTCAATATCATGTCGCTGCTTAAAATTCGCAAACATTAATTTATTGCACATTTATTGGAAAGTCTGAATTTATCAGAAGTCCGAATGTGCAAATATAAAACCAACTTTACCGAAGTACAATCGCTTGTATGTTGAGCACAGTCTTAGAATGTTTTAGCTAATCGTTAAATGTGTGCCCGGCTTAAGTAATCGCTCAAGTGAATCATTTGAAATGAACGGAGGCACATTGGAAAGAGTTACCTTCTTTGAAGGGCTCGACAGTGGCAAAACAGGCAAAAAAACATCACCAACAGATAAGCCAACTTCCACTAAATGGTGAACCATAGACTCTTCCCTCACAAACACAACAACAGCTTTATTCATTCTGGATGCTGACAAAATGTTCCATGCACCTATTTCGCTACTAATAGCCTTTAAACAGTCACAGTCGTGGCCTAATGGATAGAGAGTCGGACTTATAACCCAAAGGGTTCAAGGGGTCATGGGTTCAAGTCTCAGGTCCGGCAGGGATTGTCGGTGAGGGGAGTGAATATTCAGCACTCTCTCCACCCTCAATACCCCGACTGAGGTGAGACCCTTGAGCAAGGCACCGTAACTCCAACTGCTCCCTGGGCGCCACAGCAATGGCTGCCCACTGCTCCGGGTGTGTGTTTACGGTGTGTGTTCACTTGGATGGGTTAAATGCAGAGCACAAATTCCGAGTATGGGTCACCATACTTGGCCACATGTCACTTCACTTTCACTTTCACTTTCAATCGCTCCGCACATGCGCAATCACACACACACACAGAGAGAGAGGGCCCAAGAAAAGCCAAGAATCAAAGAGCCAGAGCAACAGTTACAATCTTCTTTTATCCCTTCCTTGACCATGTGACTGAGACCCAAATGTGAGACATTCAAACTGACCAATCAGAAGATTATAACTTCCCCCACTGTACTAAAGATGTGACAATTTGTAGGCCCCTGATGTACATACATTTTGGCCTATAGGGCTTGATCACTATCAACACATTTGTGTCTTCCAAATGGCCTTTGTAGCAAGAGAGAGGGGGATGAAACAGTAAAGCAAATGTCTTTGTTCATTTTAAAATATCTTTGGATATTTTCAATCTTACAAGACAATAAACAGTACCTTGACTTTGAGTAGGACCAGTCACATATTAATAAATACTGAATGTACTATTTCTACCTGAGACCTGTATTTCCTCCAGTGAAACCTGATCTCCATCAGTCCGTCTGCTGAAATAATGTTTTTATTTAAATGACATGTGTAAGTTAACGATGATTCAGAAACTGTGGTAACAAACAAATTAGTGGATTAACAATTGCAAAACATGAATATATTTTTTATTTAACAGTTTATTTTGTCTGTTTTAGATCCTCCCAGGAGCGTCTCAGTGTTCGTCAGTCCATCTGGTGAAATAGTGTCAGGAGATTCAGTGACTCTGAACTGCAGCAGTGATTCAAACCCTCCTGCTCTGAACTTCAGCTGGTTTAAAGGAAGAACGTTTGTAGGATCTGGAAGAATCTACAGCATCTCAAAGATCAGATCTGATGACAGTGGAGAATACAAGTGCAGATCCATCAATGAACATGGAGAGAAATACTCTGATACTGTGACTTTAAACGTCATGTGTGAGTTAATGATTGCTTGCATTTTGTTAATAATTTTCTAATATTTGTTGTGAATTTTAATTTTTGTCTGTTTTAGATCCTCCCAGGAACGTCTCAGTGTTGATAAATGGATCTGGTGAAATAGTGTCAGGAGATTCAGTGACTCTGATCTGCAGCAGTGATTCAAACCCTCCTGCTCTGAACTTCAGCTGGTTTAAGGAGAATGAAAGCTCAGCTGTTGGATCTGGACAGAGTTTCAGTGCACTACAGAGTGGACGCTTCTACTGTCAGGCTCACAATCAACATGGATCTCAGAGATCAGACGCTGTAACTGTGACTGTTAAAGGTAGAACAGCTCATATACTTACATTACTCTTTCTAAAGTGATTCAAATGAATCTGTTCAGATGTTTTACTCTTTTCTCAGTTGTAGGATGTCTGGTGATATTATACATATCCATTGGAGTGATTTGTGGTGCTGCAGTTATCATCATGATGGTGCTGATTTGGTAAGATGTGTGTAGTATGTGATTGCAGGTACTTGTATACTGTCTTAACCTCTTTTTATAAATAACCAGGGCTGCATATCTCAAAAGCATTTTAAGCCTAGATTGTACAACTATTGGCACCAATGGCCTCTACAATCAAATTAACTCACAATGCTTTTGAGAAATGCAGCCCTGTATGAAATAAAGAATTGGTTATCAGGCTACCTTGGGTGTTTCTAAACATATTGATTTCATTGAAAGATTTTTGGTAGTGAGCTCAAGAAATAAAAATTGACAGCACAAAATTATGAAATATTATCCCATATCAACAGGGTGAAAATGAAAATCGTGTTGACGTCTAAACCCAATGTTTGTTTGACACCACACCACAAAAAAAGTGAAATGCATGGCAGCACAGGGTGCCAAACGAAATGAAGACAGTATATGATCACTACTTGATGATTATACTTTTATCATCGACAAGTAACCAACATCATCTGATCACATATTCTCTTGCTTTTCTTGCCAATAACTAACACAATTATAGCAGCCAGAAAACCTCAAGCAAAGACCTCAAGCAAAACGTTTTCAACAAATCAT
Organism: Megalobrama amblycephala; assembly: GCF_018812025.1. Taxonomy (NCBI): domain Eukaryota; kingdom Metazoa; phylum Chordata; class Actinopteri; order Cypriniformes; family Xenocyprididae; genus Megalobrama; species Megalobrama amblycephala. The sequence goes on along the minus strand of NC_063050.1, from coordinate 9,141,006 downwards.
CAACATTTAAACCTCTATTAATTCTCAATAAAAGCTTCTGTAGACGTATGACAGAAATAAAGTCAGTCTGGTTAGTTATGGTGCAGCTGGTAGTAATAAATGATGCTGCCATGCATTTTTTATTTTTTATTTTTTGCAGCACTTATTCCAACCAAAATTTGACATCTGTCTGACATTGGAGCTTGACGTCAAACAAACGTTGGGTTTAGGTTCTAATTTTCAAACAAAATCTGATGTTTGACCAACAGACTAGTTAGAGTCCAATGTCTTCTTGACACACTGTGCCTGCTGGGATAGTTCAGACAAACTGAACAGATTTCCAAATAAAAATCGAATCACCTTTTTTTCTTTTCTTTTTTTTTTTTTAAGGAGAAGCAGGTGGATGAAAAAGAGAAATGACACACAGGAGTCTCAGGTGAGAAATTAATTTGGTTATCAGTAGTTTACTGATCAGGCAAACAGACTGGTATCTAAAAGATTGGGCAGCGTGGTGGTTCAGTGGTTAGTGCTGCCTCCTTACTTACAGCAAGAGTGTTCGAGCCCCGGCTGAGAAAGGAGTCCTTTCTGTGTGGAGTTTGCATCTTCTCCCCGTGTCAGTGTGGTGAACATGCAAACATCCAGTTTCCCCCCACAGTCCAAAGACATGCAGCTTAGGTGAATTGGAGAGAAAGTGTGTGTGAGAGCCCATATGTTCAGGGTGCTTTCCCCTACTTCTGGCCCAAGAATCTGTGACCCTAGAAGGTTGTATAAGGATTAATGAATGAATGAATTTAAAAGATTGAAAGTCTGAATGTAGTTGTGACATTATCTAGTGAATGTTAAGACATTTATTTATATTCTCTCATTTATTTATATTTATTTATTTATTTATTTATTTTTTTACTTTAATGGCAAAGATGAATCATGACAGAAGTAAAGCTTGTGATGTTGATTTGACTGAACCTGTGAATCAAAATATAATGGTAAGTGTTCAAAACAAAAAAATTTAACTCTCCTCCGGCCAAATGAAATTCAACACTGTCTTGAATATCAATTGTCTATAGATTAAGTATACGGTACACAGAATATAATTTACTGTTAAAGATCAAATAGCTCATTTTATACCAAATAGAAATTTGAAGTGTATTATTTATTAATGTATTAATTTACTTATTCTTTCTTTCTTTTTTTTTTTTCCCAGCTTGCCGGGAAGATGTCATAGTGTTTGGTACACATAGTGAAACATTTTACAGCTTTATGTATCTCTGATGTGTGGAGCCCTGAAAAGCAACATGAATTGATATAAAAGTGTGTAATTAAGTGTTTTAAACATTGACATCAAGTGGTTTAAACATTTAAAACATTGACAGCCAATCAGAATCCATCCTGCTGTAAAGAACTCGATCATTTAAAGTGATAGAATAAACATGTGAACTGTGAATGAGCCTTAAGCCTCATTATTTATGTTTTCAAAAAAATATCTGATGTTGCAGTAATTTAAAGTCTTCATTCATTCAATGTCTCAGTATAACAGCATAAACGAAATAAAAGTTCTGTTTATTAACCGCTAGAGGGCCAAAAATCACGGACAGCAGCTTTAAAATCACATATAAAACACTAATATTAATCATGAAAGACTTCACTTGTTTATTAAGTTCTATAGTCTGCGAAATATCCATCAGTGTACTGAAAGATATTACAAATATTTTTAATAAATTGTGTTGTATTATTCAGCTGGTTGTCTTTCCTTTGCATTTACATGCGTTTGACCAGCAGATGTCCTCAGCCTGCTCGAAACACTGAGGGCCAATTCCAATTGGAAGTGAACATCCCTATTCCCTACCCTCCCTATTATTGGATTCAGCCCTTATTTACATTTTTGGTGCACGTGAGCATCAAGAGCTGCTACTTCTGGTGCTGTGTGCGTCAGTCAGTCAAATACATGTGTTTTAAGATGAACAGGAATGCTAATTAATTGCTTTCTCCTGGTATTATGTAGACATCCTTGAGATATTTACAGTTCAAAAGCATCAGCAAAACTACAGATGTTTGAGTAATAGATCTGTGATGTCAGCACTCGTCTGTCCATCTCTCATGAGGGTCACATGATCACACAGTCAGCACAAGAGATGCTACTGTGAAGTTGGACACGTTCCTCGCTACAGAGGAAACTGTATTTATGGCCATATTAAGAGTTTCACAAGATAACCAGTGATAACAGTGAAGTAACACGTGACCAAATCTAAAAAAGCTTAGAATAACTTATATGATTATACATTTTAGGCATCAGGAAGCAACTGAAGTATTCTATCTATTACATAATGACAAGTTTTGATATTAAGGTTTGTAAAATACACAATCAGTTATTTTCTAGTTTCCTGAGGAACAGATAAATATGCATGTGGATTTGAAAACATTTTAATGAGCATCTCTACGTCCTGATGTAAAGTTTCTCTCAGTTGAAGTGCTGCATCTGTGATGATGTCCTTTTTACTTTTGCAATAAGCTGTGAAGTGTTGAACACACATTTTAAAATGTGTTTATCGCTTGTCATTCAGAGTGTGAAAACCCTAATGCTGGTTTCAGCCTGATCATTTGTAGTGCTGTCACTGGTCATGAGTGTTGGTGAAACGGGTAAGAGCTTGATTTTAAAATAATGGTGTAGATTTATTTAAATGTATTTTTTTTTCCCTGAGTAATAACAGTGATGATGTTTTTTTTATAGCCAAGACTTTAAAGTGTGTCTCTATACAGAAAGTGATGTTTAAAAATGACCATAATACCTTTAGAAATAATGTGTAAAAGTGCTGATATGACAACTAGTAAATACACTAAGTTTTGTCATGCTGGCATATCGTTAGCCTCATAGCATAATTGCCTAAGTCATTTTTTGGCCAAATTGTGATATCTGCCTTTGAAATATGATCTGTGTAATTATGCTATGAGGCTAACGATATGTGCATCACTTACCCATATGTAATATGTTTTCACGGCTCATTAAATACAGTTGTGTTTAAAACACCCTTCACCTGATGATTATACATGGCTTTTAACACATAGAAGCCTGTTACAAAGACCAGCACATGTTGTATTTTGGATACTGATGCCATCACAAGCTTGTTCTCAAGCTTAACCCACAAATATTGGTCAACAACTTTCACCAGAAAGACCAAGCTGGTTAACAAGATTCACAAGCCCCAGACAGCCTAAACCGGTGTTTACAATTCAACCTGGTCTTCAGCAGGAAATAACTTTTTAGGCCAAACAGGATTAAACAATTGATTTTCTTTTTCTTTTTTTTTCTTTTTTCTTTTTTTGGAGTAGTTGCATAACAGTGACTTGTTGTTGTAGGTCTAAGGGTGTTTTCACACTTGGTCCTTTTCAGGGGTCTGAGCGCGGTTCGCATGATTTTTTAGCCCATATGTGAACACTCCAAACGATCTCGCCGAGTTTGCAGTCTTGTAAACATGTTCATGCGTCAGATGATGTAAAACACAAAGCTTACCTCATTCGTGTGCAGCAATGGATGACACGAGGCTTTTATTTATTTTATGTTTATATATGTAAGTGTTGTACACCTTGCATGTTAACAAACTTTCAAGACTATCAAGTTTAACAATGACCAATCATAAAAACAAATTTATAGCTGTCTTTGTAAAGAAATGCTCACTTTATATGTAGCTTCGAGCCGCTGCTGTGACGCTGTACAAACACTTCCAGTGTGAATACTCGCGCGTCTCTGCAGCTGCAGTTCACGCTCACGCGCTGCCGCTTGCGGTGTGAACCCGGCCTTACTTTGCATTTTGCCACCTTAAATTCCTCCACAACAGATGACAGAGGGAGCTGCAGCTGTCCTGAACAAATGTATAGGCCCACCTAAGAGAAGCTTGGGGGAATCACCAACCATCTCCGCAGATGCCCCCTTTTTTTTTTACTTTGCAATCTGTTACTTTTTTTGATGACGTATACAGCCTTCAAATGCGACCTTCGGAGGATGCAGCCTCCGAAATGAGACACAGCTCAGGATCAGGGTTGGAGATTCCTGCTCTAAACCAACAGCAATGAGTTTGACTAAACCTTAAAATACTCCAGCATCCAAACAGACAGTGAATTAATTGTAATATTTACATGTACTACATATTGCCCTATAAAAATATGAGAGTTTAAAACAAACTACAAATAAATATAACTTCTGATTCATGACCTTTAAAATGAGACACTCTACATTTCTTGTAGGTTTTCCTGTGCTGATGTCAGTCAGAATGGCTCCTCCACTTCCTCTGATCTTTCTGATCATGATTCATGGTGAGTCGCAGCAAAAGAAACACTAAAGAGAGGTTTTGCATGTGTTTTTTCCCTCCAATATCATTGATGCAAAAGCTGCTGCTATTTTTGTCCACCATGTGTTTCAGTGGTTATTTCTAGTGCTGGTTGGGGTGTGAGTTACAGTACTTCACACATCTGTGCACTAAAGGACTCATCAGTGATAATGAACTGCACTTATACATACCCTACTGGATATAAGATCGAGAAAGTGTTCTGGACCAAAACACTGGAAAAAGTTAATGGAGAGCATCCAGATCTGTCTAATGACACTGAATACAGTCAGAGGCTTCAGTATCTGGGAGATAAACAGCAGAACTGCACCTTCAGACTGAGTCATGTGACACTGAAGGGTTCACACATGTACTATTTCAGATTCATCACTAATATAACAGAAGGAAGATGGATTGGTAAACCAGGAGTGACTCTTGCTGTCACAGGTGACTTTCATGAGGTTTCTCTCTTCTTCTGTGCATTATGTTGAATAATAATCAGTGTATGACAGCAGCACTAGATATAATGTGTGTGTTGTGTTCAGATCTTCAGGTGGAGTCTCCTGAGAGAGTGACAGAGGGAGATTCAGTCCGTCTGACATGTAAAAGCAGCTGCACTCTGACTGACAGAGCAACATTCATCTGGTACAGAAACTCACAGCCATTAACTGAGAGAAGAGACAGAAACAATGAACTCCTGCTGCAGTCAGTCAGAAGAGAGGATGCAGGCAGATATAGCTGTGCTGTACACGGACACAATCACATCTCTCCTGCTGTTCAGATCAATGTCACGTGTGAGTACAGATTCATTAATTAAAAAAAAAAAAAAAAAAAAACTTGTTGAATTTATTTTTGGAACTACACAGTTTATTATGGATTTTTTTTTTTTTTGTCTGTTTTAGATCCTCCCAGGAACGTCTCAGTGTTGATAAATGGATCTGGTGAAATAGTGTCAGGAGATTCAGTGACTCTGATCTGCAGCAGTGATTCAAACCCTCCTGCTCTGAACTTCAGCTGGTTTAAGGAGAATGAAAGCTCAGCTGTTGGATCTGGACAGAGTTTCAGTGCACTACAGAGTGGACGCTTCTACTGTCAGGCTCACAATCAACATGGATCTCAGAGATCAGACGCTGTAACTGTGAATGTTAAAGGTATAGATGCTCATATACTTACATTACTCTTTCTAAAGTGAATAAAATAAATCTATTAAGATGTTTTACTCTTATGCAGGAAGTCCAGTGATATTATACATATCCATTGGAGTGATTTGTGGATTTGCAGTGATCATCATGATGCTGGTTTGGTAAGATGTTTGTAGTATTTGATTGCAGACAATGCAATGTCTTTTTCGCAAATGTCCAGTATAAAAGAAAAAAAAAATGTTGTCAGGCTAAAGACTGACACCTGATTGAAGTACCAAATGTTATTGCACAGTCTGAACAAACTAGACATATTTTCAACTAAAAATATGATCACACTCAATGTCTTTAAAGGGGAAGCAGGTGGATGAAAAAGAGAAATGATGCACAGGAGTCTCAGGTGAGAAAAAAATATGTGATTTTTAATAGTTCAGGTATGAAATGGAAACTAAAAGATTGAAAGTCTGAATGTGAGACTTCATCTAGTTAGTTGTTTATAGACATTAGTTATTTATTTTCTCTTGATTATGCTTTTTTTCTTCCACGTCAAAGATGAATCATTCCACACGTAAAGCATCTGATGTTGAGTTGACTGAATCTGTCTATGAGAACGTAGTGGTGAGTTTTGCTCAGTTACAAACATCTAAACTCTCCTCACATCTAGCTCTTCAATGTCAGTGTGAGAATATCAAATAACTATTGACTATATTTATGCTAATTCAAATAACAGAGAACAAGCTTGCATGAGACGTTTTCAGATTTAGAGACATTAGTTAAAGAGACAGGGCTTAGTGATGGGTCAATACACTGGTTTACAGCTGATATACAGAATATAATGATTTATTAATGTTTTAATTCACCTATCATTTTCTTTCTTTCTTTCAGTTTGACAGGGAGATGCCGTAGCGTTTGGCACACATGGCGAAACTTTTAACAGCGTTTGTGTGTCTCTCTGTGTTTGGAGCCCTGAAAAGCAGCATTAATTAGTATATGTAATCAAATGCAAGTGTGTTTTTCCTTTACAATTTGTATCATATAGTTTGTTTGCTTAATTTCACATGCTTTTCAACCTTTGGCCTCATGTTTTTAAAGGCAGAAAAATAAAGATCTGATATTGCAATAATTTACAGTCTTCTGTCATTCAATACCTCAGTATAACAGCATAAATATAATACATTTCGACAAAAGGACACACATTTTACTGATAACCTATAGCACTAATAACCTACAGCACCTATAGGTGCTAATAACCTATAGCACTGTTTACTGGTTGGTCAGTTCTAATCTGGTGTGTATCACTCAATGCTATATTTGCGTGGTATTTGCACCACCTGCTGGTGACTTTGTTCCAATGCAACATCATTTACTTTCTTTCTAAAATGAAAGCGTATCTGTGTGGCAACCACTGTAAGTCAGCAAGATCACAAATGCAAATATTGTTTGTTCTATTGAGAACATCTGAATGTCTGCAGGAGTGTGCATGGTTGTGTCTGTACGTGAAAGTCTGCAGTTTGTGTGTGTGAACCTGTGTGTTAGGTGATCACGACCTCAACCCTACATTAACTAATCTTCCCCTAAATTTACAATAAGATATAAAGCATATAGAGAATTTGACTATACAAATAATTAAACAAATATTGAATTAGTATGAACATAATCTTCATTTACAAAAAAAAAAAAAAAACTACATTTAAAACTAATATAACCATGAAAGTTGTATTTTAAATTCTACATAGCCTATTTGACAACAACATTTCAGTGTTTAAGAATATTGTAGATTGCCCTTTTATTAAATTGTATTGCTTTACTACAGCTTGAATCGTTCCTTTGTTTACACACGTTTGACCAGCAGATGTCCTCAGCGTGTGGTGTTCGAAACAGTGAATCGTTTTACAAAGCATTTGGTTCAGTTGATTTGAAGATTCAAAAGCTTTGTTTCTCGGCTCACGTCACTGATAAAATAATTAAACAACCCAGCTTTACATTACTTAAACTACATTACCCTTGGTTCCCCCAAAAGTTTCCTCATCTACTCTATCTTTGGATGTGAGCTTCATTAAGTGGACAAATGCTGCACATATGAAGAAGGCATTCACCACATGTTTTCCCAGTTCAGTTGAGGCAGATGAGGATGATGATGACTGTCTTGATTCAAAACTTTGGAATGGCCCTCCAGTGGATGAGAGACTGAATGTGACATTGACCTTTAAAAGTCATCACAATTGGTTGTTGGTGACGGTCCTAGGCTGTCAGTTTAGCTCTGGCCAAAGCATCACAGTTCAGTTCTCTGCTCCACACAAGTACTTCCTTTAAGGAATTTGAGAAAGAATTTGGCCAATGTGGACTTCCTGTTTCTGACTCTATTTTCACTCTAAGTGAATGGGCTCAGATTAAAGAACTGGTCAGCATTCTGAAGCCCTTTGCTGATGCCACTGATCTCACACAGGGAGAGATTTCATATTTAAAACTTATAAACTCTAATCACTGGCAACAGCCATGCATGCATTCACGAGTGCATTGTGTTCCCACAAAAGGGTGACCTCTGCTCTGATTATTTTAAGACTTCAACAGCTTTGTTAACAGATTGCTGACTGAAAATCTTGTGATAATCTGGCACCGTTGCTTTTAAAATCATTTGTGGTTGCACGTGACATCCAGGAACCTTTGGCGTTTAGCGTCAATGACGTCAATCCTACAGCAGCCTGTCCAAAGGCACCATTTTTAAATTAAACAGAACTGCAAAGAAGGGGATTATGTGTGATTACCGACATCAGTTTTGGTCTAATCATAACACAATTATGTTGTGTGATTTCAAAAGACTTGGAATATTACCCACCAATCGTGTGCATTACAGTCAAGCAGGAAAGAAAATAATGCTGTGTTGGAATGGCAAATAGAGGTGAGTAAATTAATGACTGGATTTTCTGAAGGCTTTATGTTAAGTAATTCAAATAGACAGAGAATGACTCATATAGTGGCTGTGATGTGATAGAGTCATGGGACAGCCTTAAATTTGCATTTACTTTTCCACCAGTGTTTTGCTGCTTTACATTTTAAATATAACCCTGTCATTATATATTGAGATGTTTACAGCATGCTTCAATATATTGTATAATGTTTTTAGGCTATATGGAAAAGGAAAAATGTCTTTATGTGAGAGTGTGTGCTTCACAGGGAGCAAGAGAGCTTTAAAAACATCAGTTTATTTTGTTGAACCATGATACATGAAAATATTACATGATGCAGATTAATTGAATCATATAATGTTAAAAAATGGTGCATTGATCTTTAGTGAGCTGTAGTATTCAACACGACATCCGCTTAATATATTAAACCTTTGGCGTCAGGGTCATATCTTAGTAGCACTGCTAAAAAATATACATTTACTTGAGGTTAAAAATTCATTTAAAAGAGAACATAAAATATCAAAGATTTTAGTGCAAAATGTCATTCATACTGCAGCAGATATAGTATTTACATAACTCCAGTTAAAACATTGAACGGTAAAATGTTACAGTAAACAATGATGTAAACAGAAATGCCTATAGTCGGTCCTGGTCTCATTTTCCTACATTCTTATAGAGGATCATGGAAACGACCATCGCTGCAATCTGTGAAGAAACAAATTAGATTGGTTTAACCACATTTGGGCCAAATTTTGGTTATACAGATGTTTACATAAACCCCAATATCAATTTCTCAGGATGGTCTGTGAAACCAAAACTGGTGAATTTTATGAAATAAGAGCAAGACAAAAGGCAAAAACATTATAAAAATACATTATAATGCATTGATTAATCAGGATAATGACCGTTGTTATTAAAGGAATAGTTCACTTTTAAATAAACTTTTCCTGGTAATTTACTCACCCCCATGTCATCCAAGATGTCCATGTCTTTCTTTCTTCAGTTGAAAAGAAATTAAAGTTTTTGATGAAAACATTCCAGGATTTTTCTCCTTATAGTAGACTTTAATGGGCACCAAACAGTTGAAGGTCAAAATTAGTTTCACTGCAGCTTCAAATTGTTCTACATGATCCCAGATAAGAAATAAGGGTCTTATCTAGTGAAACCATCGCTCATTTTCTGAAAAAAATTGAAAGTTTTAACCTTAAATGCTCATCTTGAACTAGCTCTCTTCTTCTTCTCCTCTATTTGAATTCCAGCAGTGTAGCGGCTGCTAAGCGTATTACTGCCCTCCACAGGCCAAAGTTTGAACTAATTGTTCTATATACTATTGAACTAGCATATTGCATATAACAATTAGTTCAAACTTTGACCTGTGGAGGGCAGTAATACGCTTAGCAGCGTCTACACTGCTGGAATTCTAATAGAGAAGAAGAAGAAGAAGAAGAGAGCTAGTTCAAGATGAGCACTTCTGGTTAAAACTTTTATATAATTTTCAATTTTTTTCAGAAAATGAGCAATGGTTTCACTAGATAAGACTCTTATTTCTCATCTGGGATCATGTAGAACAATTTGAAGCTGCAGTGAAACTAATTTTGACCTTCAATCGTTTGGTGCCCATTCAAGTCCACTATAAGGAGAAAAATCCTGGAATGTTTTCATCAAAAACTTTAATTTCATTTCGACTGAAGAAAGAAAGACATGGGCATCTTGGATGACATGGGGGTGAGTAAATTATCAGGAAAAGTTTATTTAAAAGTGAACTAATCCTTTAATGCACACAGAATTATCTCATTAAAGCTTTGCCAATTATTCAGACCGTCAGTTCTATTGTTTGAGATTTTGATTATCATGATGTTTGTCTTTTGTCATTCAGTGCATATTAGGGCATATTAATCTACATAGAGGATCTTGCATGTGCTGAGTTAAAAGTAAGAATGAAGTGAATACCTCTAAAGCAGCGATTCCCAGAGCCACACCAGCCAGCAGAACTGCATTATTCTCAATTAGCTTCACTAATGACCGGAAGCAGCCCGTGATGCTCTACAACAGCAAAACACACTGATATAACACACACAGCAATACAATATTTTTTCTCATTTTTGCTTGTTTTTGCAATAGGTCTGTGGTCTAGGACATTAATGTGGACTAGGACAGTCGTATCTTTTACCGTACCACAGCTTACATTCATTTATTTCATTAATCTCATAAATTTCACCTATAGTGAGTATCAGCACAAAGCATTCTGTAACATACCGCTTGTTGTGCTGAAACTTGACCACATCTTCCTGAACTGCTGGTGCAACATGTGTCGGGATATAATGATGTTGAATTTACGAACGGGGAGCCAGTAAAGTCAGTGTAGTTGTTATATCCACAGCATTTCAGCTAAAACAACAACAATAAAAAACATATGCATGCAGTGGTTTACAAACAAGAGTTTGAATTATTAGGGATTGTGATGTCAGAAAATATAGCTAGAAATAGCTGCTAGAATTATCATGATGGCCAACACATGATGGCTGGTGCCGTACCTCCTTCATAGTGGTATTCCAGACTGAAGTGAAACTCTCATCCGCTCCATAATTCTTCTCAATGCTTTTACCAACTTTCTCTCCAATGTCATCCAGAAATTTCTGAACCTGCAATGCAGTTAAAATCACCTTCAGTCACGTTCTGTAATACTTGTAAAGACATTAAATCATAAACAGATCTTATCATAAGGAGAATGTCGGTGTTAAATGCATTTTACATGGAATAAGCCATTGTGGTTCTTAATGTGCTGCATTTTGTATTGAGCTTGGTCCTGGAAAATGTATTTATTCAAAATTAATATTAAAACACATCTTTTAAGTCTCAAATTATTATTATTTTAAACCTCTTTTATATAACACAATTACTCAGTATTTTTGAATTTACTACATAGGCTTTTTGAGTTGCAATGAAATTATTTTGCATTTGTGTTTTTCTGTTAGCTCCCACAGTTATGAAATGTTTTGAAATATGGACATTTCTATAATTACATTTCTATAAATTTCTTAAAGTTTGTCTAAATATGTTAGAAATTGTTTTTTGTGAGTGCAATTTCCATAAAACGATTCTTAAAAATCCTTATCCAATAATAATGATCTTGAAAATTATTGAATAATATACTATTGAACTAGCATATTGCATATAAAAATTAGTTCAAACTTTGACCTGTGGAGGGCAGTAATACGCTTAGCAGCGTCTACACTGCTGGAATTCTAATAGAGGAGAAGAAGAAGAGAGCTAGTTGAAGATGACCATTTATGGTTAAAATGTATAAAATTTTCAATTTTTTTCAGAAAATGAGCGATGGTTTCAATAGATAAGACGCTTATTTCTCATCTGGGATTGTGTTGAACACTTTGAAGCTGCAATGAAACTAGTTATGATGACCTTCAACTGTTTGGTGCCCATTGAAGTCTACTATAAGGAGAATAATCCTGGAATGTTTTCATCAAAAACCTTAATTTCTTTTCGACTGAAGAAAGAAAGACATGAACATCTTGGATGACATGGGGGTGAGTAGATTATCAGGAAAAGTTTATTTAAAAGTGGACTTATCCTTTAAGTGTTATCTGACACAGTTTAACTCTGAGATCTTGTCATATTTTATTACCATTTTTAAACTATAGTGAATAAACTGTATTAATGAATGAAATGTTCAAGGTGTCTGAATACATTTTGGTTTGACTGTGTATATCCCTCTACCGCATAGTGTCGCCATATGGCAACATGAACTTTGTGTTCATTTCCTTGCCACTGTCTCTTTAACAGAACATTCTCGTTTTTTTTTGTTGGTAAGATAAGACCTTAGTTTAGCCAATGATGTGCTTTGGTTAAGTCACATGACATGCAATTTTTTTCTGTGGTGCGATTTTCTGATAGACTGCCGTCTCTTGTCGGTAGTTGCTGAAAGCAAACTAAAACGTCAGTAACAAACAAGGACCCGCCCATGTCACATTCACAAAAAAAAAATGTTAACATCATCTCAGGTAAGTTATGATGACATATTCACCACTCTAAATTTTTTTTTTTTTTTTATGAAATTAGTTTTTGGTAAATCGATAAAATGTCTGTGTTGCCATATGGCAATAATGGAATGACATTATTATAATAGGTTAGCTAGCTAGCAAAGGCCAGCTGCAGTCTGTTAAACTGTAACTATAACAACATTAATGCTAGTGATATAATGTTGATTAGTCGTATGTTAAGGACTGCCATGGCATTTATATTATGGATTAATGGATTAAATCAACATCAGAGACCTGCCACCACAGCCAGTACTACTGGCCCAGACCAACCACTGGCCTACCATAGTGTCTCAAAAAGGCAGGTACAAGTGGATGTAAGTGTATTGTTAGGGTGAAGTGCACCAAATATGATGTGTACCTGTGCCTCACCTCTGAAAAAAGGTGAAGTTTCAAGGATTATGGGGGGTTCATGTTCATAACCTTCCTCTCATAAGATTGCGTAATGTTGAATTTTCATGAACTACAATATTTTTGGTTTTATGTCAATGTTTTATGATACATGATGAACAGTATTAGATTTGTTTTTAACTGTCTACATTTGCAATTTAAATAATATTCACGAAAAACGTAATGAAATTCAAAGAATATAAAGCATTATTCAGCAAAAGAGAATGGAATAAATAAAAGCACAAGATGTTGGAAAATAAGTATAAGGTGTTGTTTATATTTACTGCTAAAGCTTATAATAGCACCAATTTATTCAATACAAACAACATTTTTTAGGAAAAATATGAACTATATACACTTACACTTATTCTAAGTTATTTCCACTATTGTACGTTGTTGCCATATGTCAACATATCATAAAGTACCTTAAAACAATATTTTTTTTAGCCATTCTAAGAAAAGAAAAAGAGTCAAATATTTTTTTTTTTTTTTTTTTTTTGTAAATTTATCATAATGTGTGCGGTAGAGGGATATTGTAAACTAAATAACACTGTAAACAAAACAAAGATAGAGTTTTACAAGAAAATAACATTTCAGTCTTTCTACTTTCAATTCAATGTGTCACTTCCTGTTCATTTATAATTATTTGTGAAATTTGCTAGCAGTTTTTGAGTGAAAATTGTAAATCCTTCACCAGATTTTTTTTTTTTTTTTCAGTGTATATGTGCTTTTACTCTAGTGCGGTGCATCAGCTCTCACCAAAGGCTCAAAGACGATGAGCACCACCGCCGCTGCCACCTCTATGAGGAAGATGATGAGCACGATGACGAAGAACTAGGGAGAAAGCAGAGACTTTTACGTCTGCATCTGGGACTAAAGTTTGGGAGTTAAGCATTCAGAGCAGCTCTAGCTGAACACATTTGATGGGAACAGGCTGACTCACCGAGAGCAGCATGCATTTGCTTTCCTTCACAGCTCCGCAACATCCCAGGAAGCCCATGAGCGTCAGGAACGCTCCCACTCCGATCAACACGTAGCCGAGGTTTGCCAGCTGTGCCAGCTCAGGTGGCGCATCATCGATGTGATCTAAAAACCCCAGAAGAGAGACTCTGTCCACCGTCACCCAGATGCCCACTGCCAGTATGGCCGCACCTGCCAGCTGCAGTGAGGAAGAGAAGGACAGAGGAAACACTGTGTCAACTCGTTAACGCGTCATTTTATAGTTTAATGAGAGCCTACAATAAAGGTGCATGTGGAAACATGAGTGAATGTGCTTTTATCATTTTCCTTGTTTGATAAGAGTTACTGTAGCTCAGTTTTTGAAAGTCATTCAGTGACCTTTATGAAGAAGTGGTTAATATTTAAGAGTCATAGATTTGAGCTCTAAAGTTTTTTTTTGTTTTTTATAATAATTAGATTTAAATAGATGTGTTAGTCAGTGTCAAAGGAAGTCATAAAAATTGTTAGATGATGAAACCATCTTTTTACTCACAAAGATGACGCCATTGAAGACAAACATCATAATTTTGAGAAAACCCTTACAGCACATTTTGGCAGATTTTCGTTATTCCTAAAAAAAAAAAAAAAAAGTGAGAAGTTGTTTTAACATTATCACATATCAGATTAATACATATCAGGTACAAATGTATTTAGAGAACCTGTCATGATAACATTTATGAAAATGCAGCTTTGATCACAGGAATTAATCACATTTTTCAATATATTCACATATAAGACTTGGTAATAAATTTTACAATATCATTATTTTTACTGTATTTTTGATCAAATAAATGTAGCCTTGGGGAGACTTTACAAATATCCTGCCAACCTCAAAATTGTTAGATGCATTTTATAAAGGGGTGGAATGTAACCTGGACAATAATGGGTTATTTCGATGGCCCACTTTAGACATTTTGCTATCTATAAGTAGCTTTGCAACTACATGTTAATTAACTCTCATTAGAGTATTAGTTAGCGGATATTAAAAAGACAGTCTACACTTTATTTTGATGCTCCTCAACAGACATTCTACTGACTACAGTAACTTTGCAAGTGCATGTCAACTTATTGACACCAAACCCTAAACTTACAATCTACTAATACTCTAACGGTGTCTAAAATGGACCATCAAAATAAAGTGTAACCCACTAATGTAATTGACAGTTGTGTTTGAGTGTTCAGATCGGTAGCAGTATGTGTTATCAGCAGCTTCTCTGATATGATGTCAGAGCTGTAAAGAAGTAAACCATTAAAATACTGAGAATCTATAAAACAAGGTTCAGCACCAGAACACAGAGATAATAGAAACCAGTGTCTGAAGAGCTGCTGGTGATATCTAGACTGAAGATTAATGGACACTTAATGGCTCTACTTCCCAGACACTGGCACAGCATGTGTAACTACATGAGTAAATAAAACTTTATCTGGTTCTGGGAAATATTTGACTAATGTTGGTGATTCTGAAGAAGTCTGGGTGTTTTGCTTCCTCTAAATGTGGTGAAGCTTACTGGAGGAGGTTCTTTATTAAAGTTAGTTTGTTGGTATTCTCTATACCTCAATGGTTTCTGACTCATTGTGAGTGTGCGTGTAAGTTTGTGTGTTATTTTGAGATTTCACACTAACAACTGTATAACAAATGTGTTCCTCATCTTGCAATTCTACTATTAACAAAGCTATAAATTAATTTTAGAGTTTTACTCCTGAAAACCTCATCACTGTTTGCTCGATGTATGTCTCAGTTTCTCATGTAAGAACAGATGAAAGCAGTCTTACCTGTCCACAGGTGAATGTTTCTCTCAGGTGTGTGGGACGAATGTGAAGCCGCAAGCAAATCCTCATTCAATTATGTACTGGGGGCGGGTCTTAAACACAAACACACCTTGTGTTTTTCCCAGAAAGACTTCCTTATGGATGAAGCTTTATGGCATGAGATGGAAGTCAGCTGATGATGCAGTCATGGAAATTTTAATTGTATATACATACGTATTGAAATAAACCTTTGTACCATCTGAAGTGCAAGAAAACTCTGGTAGGCCACAAGCAGCAAACAACAAAAAAAATTACATGGATAGATCTTTATCATTTTTTTTATCAGCATCATCTGTTTACTTTGACAGATTATATTGTGCTTATGAGATAAAGGTCAAATAGTCTTTACTAGAACTGAAAAAAATGTCTATAGTCTGCCTGATCTATCTATCTATCTATCTATCTAAAAAGTTCTTCAAATATTTTGGTTACACTTTATTTTAAGGTGTCTTTGTTACAGTGTAATTATACATTTAAGAACTGATGAATATTAAGCAACTACATGTACTTACTATAGGGGTAAGATTAGGGTCTGGTTTAGGGTTAGTTGCATCTAACTATGCATACTTTACTGTTATTACTATAGTAACTACATGTAAATTTGTAACAATGACACTATAAAATAAAGTATTACCAATGTTTCTCATTTTTTGCCACAAACCAAAGGACTCACTCAAGAAGAGGAAGTTAAATCATGTTGGTTTACCATGATGCGGTTCAGAGCTACATGTTGGCCCTGATCTCATTATTTGTCATTTGGTCGCTACGTTAAGGAGCACGGTAAGACAGACTTTCATATTTCTCTCTTCTTGTAGTATTTTTTATTTTATTCTTATTTCTTTATTAGTTTTGATGATTTTGCTAAGAAAAAAAAAGTGTTTAGAACAAAAAGAACAGTCGATACAATTAGTAGTAGTAAAACAATTATAGTAAAATTATAATAAAAACAACATAAAGTACTTAGATATGATAAACTAATGGAAAATACAGTACGATTTTAAAGGGAAAGGGACAAACTGCAGTTCTAGCTAGCTTTTGAAGCATATCTGAGGCCTACGAGAGGCATCCATATCCCCCCCTTGTTTCTTCTTTTAGTATTTTTCAAACTCATTAAACTACATCTAGTTACAGCATTGGGGTAAGCTGAGCCAGCTTTTACTCAAGTACAATTCTCTAACATGATTAAGCAAGACTGTATTTAAAAATAGCTCCTGTCAACATGAAATGATAAAAATCCATAACACCGTAGCTTCTCTAAAAAGCTGTATAAATAATCACTGTCCACTTCTTGATGCATGGCATACTGGATTAGATTTACTTCACTAATAAATTATGAACATTTTAAACACGATAAATCATATTTTTAAGATGGATTTACATATGATTAAAGGTCAGGGTCAGATTAAGACAAAAAAAAAAAAAAAGTCTGTCTTTAAAGAAACAGGTTTAAATGATATTGCCTGAAGTTTACAGTTTTCTCAATTGCTTTGGCACATTTTTCAAAAAGTCTTAACATTCTCTGAACTGTAAGCTCAGCTGTCACAACTGTCCATTGCATATCTGTAAAGTGTAGTTACTCACCCAAAACAACATGCTTCAAACTTAGCTATTGTGTAAGTAAGTTGACAAATGCCACCAAAATAAAAAGTGTGTTGTCATCGTGTAAGCCACACTGGTCAAAATCTTGAGATGTTTTTTTCACCATGGAAATATTTCAGTTCTGTCTAGTTGAATGCTCTTGTGTATCTCAATGAGCTTTTTAGGTACAGATTTCAACAGCAGGTTAAATTTACTGGGGAAATCTGTACTGTAGTAATCAAAAAGAAAATGAACATTTTTATTTCTTTTTGTAGAAATATGTGACATGTAAACTGAACATTCTTAGTTGTTCATTTATTATGTCTTCTCCAAACACCACCACACATTTTTACATATCTTCATATTGCTCTTCCTCAACAAGCAACTTGGATTTATATGTAACGTATTTATACAAAAATAAATGTACTGTATAGCTGCTGCTGTTTAGGGTTGTGACGTACCTCCATTTTCACAAATAGTAGTGATTGTGTTGGGCCAACTCCAGCTTCTAAACTCAATTGGTTGATTGGTAAAATATGATTTTTATTTCATTACAATAGCAGGCATTTACATTTGCTAATTTAAACATTTCATGTCAGATTTGGAATATACATGCATGTCTGACAGATTTTGATAACTGAAAGGCCAGAAAAACTGTAAAATATACAGGTGGGCATCCAACTTGGCGAGATGCCCCTTTGCTGATCTCACAGGGGATTTCTATCCACTGTAGGAGACCGCTCAAATTATGGTTAATTACAAAATACCAAAAATATCATTTTCTTCTGCATGTTTGTTGTAGGTGTTCCAATGCTGACGTCAGTCAGAATGACTCCTCTTATTCTAATCTTTTTGCTCATGATTCACGGTGAGTCACTGCAACTCTTCACTCTGTAGATTTGTTGTGCACTCATTAATGTATTGCATGTTGCATATTTCAAGGATTTATTAAGGATAAAATACCTATCAAATTATACAACACATTTGCTCACGATGAATTCTGTGTTTCAGGAGGTTTCAGTGATGATGATGATTATGCTGGTTGGGGTGTGAGTTACAGTCCTTCACACATCTGTGCACTAAAGAACTCATCAGTGATAATGAGCTGCACTTATAAATACCCTACTGGATATAAGATCAAGAAAGCGTTCTGGACAAAAGTCTATAAAACAGGTGTTGAGTCTTCTCTCTCTGAGGACCCTGAATACAGTCAGAGGCTTCAGTATCTGGGAGATAAACAGCAGAACTGCAACATCAGACTGAGTCATGTGACACTGAAGGATTCACACAAGTACTATTTCAGATTCATCACTAATAAAGATGATGGTAAATGGATTGGTTATCCAGGAGTGACTCTTACTGTCACAGGTGACTTTCATGAGGTTTCTCTCTTCTTCTGTGCATTATGTTGAATAATAATCAGTGTATGACAGCAGCACTAGATATAATGTGTGTGTTGTGTTCAGATCTTCAGGTGGAGTCTCCTGAAAGAGTGACAGAGGGAGATTCAGTCCGTCTGACATGTAAAAGCAGCTGCTCTCTGACTGACAGAGCAACATTCATCTGGTACAGAAACTCACAGAAGATATTAAATGAGAGTAACAAACTCAACTTCAAGTCAGTCAGAAGAGAGGATGCAGGCAGATATAGCTGTGCTGTACACGGACACAATCACATCTCTCCTGCTGTTCAGCTCAATGTCATGTGTGAGTACAGATTCATTTGTTCTTTTAAAAACTGGAGATTATATTTGAATGAGATTATTTAAAGTTTTAAATATTGTCCCTTTTAGATCCTCCCAGGAGCGTCTCAGTGTCCGTCAGTCCATCTGGTGAAATAGTGTCAGGAGATTCAGTGACTCTGATCTGCAGCAGTGATTCAAACCCTCCTGCAGAAATCAGCTGGTTTAAAGGAGGAAAGTTTGTAGGATCTGGAAGAATCTTCAACATCTCAAAGATCAGCTCTGATGACAGTGGAGAATACAAGTGCAGATCCATCAATGAACATGGAGAGAAATACTCTGATGCTGTGACTTTAAACGTCATGTGTGAGTTAATGATGGTTCAGTAACTATGAAATTAAATCCTCTAAACATTGTCTGTCATCTCTACTTTATTGTGATTGTCAATGATATCAATGTTTTGTCTGTGTTAGATCCTCCAAAGAGTGTCTCAGTGTCCATCAGTCCATCTGGTGAAATAGTGTCAGGAGATTCAGTGACTCTGATCTGCAGCAGTGATTCAAACCCTCCTGCAAAAATCATCTGGTTTAAAGGAAGAAAGTTTGCAAGATCTGGAAGAATCTACAACATCTCAAAGATCAGTTCTGATGACAGTGGAGAATACAAGTGCAAGGCCAGAAATGAACATGGAGTGAAATACTCTGATGCTGTGACTTTAAACGTCATGTGTGAGTTAATGATGGTTCAGTGACTGTACTAATCATCAAATTAATGGATTAACAATCACAAAATATGAAAATTTTCTTTTAGGTTGAGCTCATTTAATTCTATTACTCTTTTTAAACAGAGGTAAACTGATCAGTTTCTCTTTATCTTTCCTCTAGTCCCAGTACACCACTGGAAGATATATCATACAGCAATTGTAGTATCACTTTGTGGAGTTGTAGCTGCTATCATCATTGTGTTAATAACCTGGTAAGAATCGGAATTTTCTTTTTTGTATTTAGTTATATAGTTAAATATTATTTTGTTAATATGTTTTCTTTTCGAGCAGCTGTATGATCAGGAAGAAACAGCAGTCCAAGGTCAGTCCTTTTCACTACAATATGGGCTCAAATACAGGGTTTGCCATTGAACATGAACTGAACTGATTGCAACACTCCTGGATTTCTCATATGCCTTTCTGTTTTCTTCCTCTCAGTCCTCCACAAACAATTCTGATGGCATGAGTGTAAACTCTGATCATAAACTGATCTCATATGTGTATGAGAATGTGATGGTAAGTGCACCTCTTTTTCATCGGGCCTACCCTAATTCAAAATCTAGTTTTGTTTTCTTCTTTCTCCTGGTTCTCATGTTTTCTTCTATCTTTCTTCCATTAAGGCTGTTGATCCATGCACCAACGCTCCTAAAATGAACATCCCTCTGTATGAGAATGTTACAGTTTATGAGAATGTTACTGTAAGTGTCCAGCTCTTCTCATTGAGAGTCAATAGAGATTAATCTTGTGCTATTAAATGTGATAAAAATGGTTAATCATTAAAATTGGATCTCATTTTTGTCTCAGACTAACAGGAATATGCTGTAGTGATGATGGCACACACCAAAACATTTTACAGTCTTCATGTGACTGTGTGGGTGGAGCCTGGATGATTGACAGGAGTGTCTGATGACGACATGTGACAATGGATACAAGTGGAAGTCAAAGACTTGTGGTCGGCAAATAATGTCGTCATGAAAATATATTGTTGCTTGACTTGTTTGATTATGAAGGCTTACAGTTTATGCTAATAGTTTATCAATTAGATTGTTGTTGTTTGTGTCACTGTAAACCTCTTTATGTCAGTGTAGGAATACAAATGTTCTAGTAAATATACTTTTAACATTGAACATTTTGAATTCATCTTTCATTCAATAAATTAGTTATCTCAATTCTAGTAGTCTTAGTTTACGCCCATGGAAATTATTTCACACTGTATGTGATGATCACTTTTTTTACAATGCACTCAACAACCTAAGGATAA
Source organism: Megalobrama amblycephala (assembly GCF_018812025.1). Classification (NCBI taxonomy): domain Eukaryota; kingdom Metazoa; phylum Chordata; class Actinopteri; order Cypriniformes; family Xenocyprididae; genus Megalobrama; species Megalobrama amblycephala. Next base: position 9,120,130 of record NC_063050.1, on the reverse strand, counting down.
AATCGAGTCCTACTCTGTTTTTTTTTTTTTTTCTTGTTTGATAAGCCACTTGCACAAAATGCATCACAATAAGGACGTGAAGTCAGTCGCAACTTTCATTTCAATCCTGACTTTAGTCACTGGAGCTTCAGCTTTTGCTGGTCAAACATAATCAAAGTCCCTTTCAAGGAAAGTCAGTTTATTTGCAACTCTTTCAGGCAGCTTTTTCACTCATGCAAGACCAAATCCTTTCTGCTTGAATGGTGAAATACACTGAAAAACTGCTGGCCAAAGTCACATTTTAATAACATATTTCAAATCTGCAACAAAATCAGACATGAACCATAAATGTTGTTTCTGATGCTTAAATAGTGTTAAAACAGTGTTTATTTTAGCTTCTAAAAGCAGCTACAGTGACACAATTACAAGTTTGGTTCTTTTATTCAGAAGGCAGGACTCTACCATCTGTACCATTACATATGCCATATTGGGCATGTGATAAAAGGCCTCAAGCTTTACTCTGACAGGACTGATTTCCTCTTCCTCCTGGTGTGACGTCCCTCAGTGTCTCTCCATAACTTATGAAGGTCACATGATCACACTGTGATGCTGTTGTCAAAGGTTCACGCGTTTGGTTTTCTCACTTTCACTCTAAAGAGGAAACTGTCTTTGTGACCCTGTTTAAGGACATGATGCATTCAAGAATAAGGCCACAAGATAAAATGATAAAAACTTTCAGACATTCAAATGAATCAATTCTGCTTCATCAGTGTGTTTTAAGTTCTTTGTTTTTTAACTTCTGGATTACTATAGTAAATTGGAGGTTTATCAAATTCACAGTTGGCAATGCTGGTGATGAAATTTTGACCTCACTGTTACTGCAATACCTTCCAGTGTTTTACAATCCCGCCTCCATCAGTTCCCATTCAAGGATAAGTGGTCTGTATATGCAAATTAAAGTATAGTCATTCAAGCTATTATTTACTCTGTCTCTCAAGATCAGGTTCCTTGTCATCACTGTCTGTATGATTGAATATAGATATTCCCAAGTTTGAAAACATTATTACATGAGCATGATATAAAGTTTCTCAGAGTTTACCTTTTATGTCTTTAGTCTAATGTCATCAGCTAAAACTCTTCTTCTGCTTTATCAGAACTATAGTTGAGGTGTCAAAAGCTCAAATTAAAATATAATGTGTTAATCACGTGTCATTCAGTGTGAAAACATCAATACTGGTTTCATCCTGATCATTTGTGGTGCTGTCTATGGTCACGAGTGTTAGTGAAACGGGTAAGAGCTTGATTTTATAACCGTTCTTTCACATATCATAAGTGTGGGGGATTTATGGGAGATTGGCTGGGGCTAGTTGTCACAGGGCTGTGTCTCAATAACTATATGGTTTAAAATCAAAAGACTAAGAGCAGAAAAATGTGTTTTCTCCAGCAATATTTGGTGTTATTGACAAACACCTCGATAAAAATCCACTTTAATCTTTTACACAACAGATAACTGTATAATGAAGGCTGATTATACAGACTTATTAGGCTTGTTTGAGATGCGCCTAGCCTCGCCTGAAGTTCAGCCGAGAGTAGGCGGCTGCAGTGAGGGGAGGAGTGAAAAAAGTGCAGGCAAGACGGACAGTTCTCTGTTCTCGTAGTGGATCAGAACCTACGAGATCAAAGGCGGATATCGCGGGATTCACACTCGCGCTTTTTTGCTCATAAACTGTATGTAATCTAAGTTCTGTTGCTTTCATATGAAAATAAACATAATGAACAATACACCCAAAGTACTTGTTATTTATTTCCATTCAAAAGATGTGTGTATCACTCATTTTTACTTTAATTATAGACATGTTTTTATATATTTTTATAAATCTGACAACAATCACATAACCCATAGAGAGATCACACTGTCAGCGAGTTTAGGAATATTCACACATAATTCATACACATAAAATAATGGTATTAGAGTTTTAAAATCAAACATTTTAAAAGAGATCAATACATCACGGTTGTTTAAACCAATAAGCTTTAAGCTGTGTCGTCAGCAAGTCGTTTCCCATCGTGCTTTTGGTCAGCGCAGTCGGTGGAGAGCAAATGCGCTCGACTGCAGAATCCGATGAGGCCGCCTTGCCCTCGCGAGAGGTTTTTGACACACGTCGGCATGACATCAGAGCAAGGCGGCCCACCCTCAGACACATTTCTAACCGGCATGCATCTCGCGGTGATCACCGGTGATCGGTTCTGCGCAGAATTTGCTCATCTCAAACAAGCCTAATGTCACAGACACACCAGGCTCCAACACCCACCAATCACAGCGCACTCCATCTCCTGAGTACTGATCACGCACACCTGCACCTCATCAGCACACCAATCAGCACCAGTATAAAAGACACTCACACACTCACTCACATTGTCCGGTCTCGTTTTATCAAGGAACTTACCTCTATGCTTACCTCAAGGACTTCTATTGCTACTTACCTGTCTCCTGTGTCTCCGAGTTACCTCCTGTGATTCCAGTCCGTGTGTGAGTGTCGTCAGTCTTCCTAGTCTCAACTCAACTACCGCTATTCTCCAGCATCCATTCTGCAAACCACAAAGGACAGTATTATTATTCTATCATTCATCATTCACTTCCACTGCATCTGCAAACTCGCTTGTTGTCACCTGTACCTCTGCTTGTGTTCAATAAACTACCTTAACTGTGATCTTCTGTGTCCGGCCCGTCTATATTGTAACCCTTATATCCAAGACTTAAATATTAAAGTGCGTCTCTATACAGAAAGCGGCTTTTAAAAATAAACCTGTCATAAGAAATATTCACCAGAGTAAGTGTGACAACTAGTCCTATGTGCTGTAAACATTAGGTGGAACATAATGGCTGGAGACTGGGGAACAGTCCATGCAAAACACCCCCCCCCCCCCCCCAAAAAAACAAAAACAAAAAACAAAAACACTGTCCAAAAGAGAGCGGAGAGATGGTGGGAGAAGCAGCAGACAGACATGTTCGGGCAACAGTACCGGGGCTAGGGAAATGTCCCCTCCACACTTAGAGTTTTGCAGTGTCTCATACGTTCTGAAAAACTCTTTGATCGCCCCCTGGAGGCTGGATGCAGTACAGGTCATAAACCCCGCCCTCTCAATGCAGTCGAATGAGACTTCAGTGAAAACTTAAAAATAAATTCTGCTTCAAATAAAACTTTCTGAAAGATGGTTTTGGTCATTTAAGGTAGTTGTTATCACGATGATATATATTCAATTGTTCGTTTTTGTGATGATTTAGATTTTAGCTAGCAATTTGATGCTATAAAAATGGGGCGTGTCGTGATGATTCGAAGTTGATTGACAGCTTGTCTGAGGACTGTCGGAGCTTCGAGGGGAGATTGAAGATGTATTAACTAACTGTTAATTTTCAATTTCTTTGTTATTTAACACCAACAAAATGAGTTGTTCAGCAGTAAACTGTACTAACCGACCTACAGGATCTGACTGATCACTGAACTTTTTTTCTGTAACATCAAATGTGGGCGTTATAAGCTAATTAATAAATGTTATTAGTTAAGATAACACACCTAATGTTAACCATGTCGGGAAAAAGCAGGTGATCGTTATCTGGCAGTTACTTATTATTTTTATGGGTATAAAATAATAATAAGCAGGACAAAACTAATGATAGCTTACTCTAATTACAGCAATCGATCTCCTGTAACGTTAGTTGAACTTGATTTAAAATGGCAGGACCGTTTCTGACGATTTAGAGTTGTTTCTAGTGGCATATTATATTGATTTTATCTACTGAATTTGCTGTTTCAAAAATATTATTGCTCTAGAAACAGAATAGCCTATTATTTTATAGGTAGACTTTTAAATTGTGTATAATTTTTATAGTCTATTTAAAATACATGAATGATGACGCAGTCGTCTGGGCGGAAGTTTGATATCGCGACTCCGCCTGCGGGCTCCACTGACGATTCCTTCTGCGCATGCCCAGGCTCCAAACTTTTTTTTTTTTACACTTTTTTTTTTTTTGTCAGCGCCCATTCATCAGCCCATTTTGGCTTCAGTTCAATACAATGGAAGGAAGCGGCGTCGCGTCGTCCATCTTTTTTTACAGTCTATGGTCTCAGCCAACACGGCTCACACACGTGCGCTGCTCGAGTGCACCTGGCACAGGCAGTAGTCCGGGAAGCTGGTCTGATGGGCAAATTAAGAAACTCCTCTAAATGTTTCTCGAGGGAGCTTTCTCCCTGCTCAAGGCACATGAGTTTGACTGGTGGAAAGTCCATGGTGCAAGCAGGGGTGAAAACGGAACAAAAAACACTGAACACGAAATAAAGAAAAGAAAAGAAACTGAAAAAAAGAAAAAGAAAAGGAAAATAAACCATGGCAACTAAGACAAACTTGAACGAGACTATGACAAAAATAGACTTTAAAAAGAGGAAGGGAAAAAATTGCAAAAACAGCAGAAAAAAAAAAGAAACTTTTCAGCTTGCATTTGCAGTTCACTCTCCTGGAGTCTGTTTGCTGTCTGAATCTAAAACACGGTAAGAGTTACTCTTGTTCAGTGATGAATATTGAATAAATAATGAATCTCCATTCACAGAAGAAACTTGACGTGAGAAACATTTTCTTTCATAATAACCTCTGAACATCCAGAACTCATGTGTGCCTAATGTTGCCTTTAAATGAGTTTCAACTGTGAAAAACTTCTAACAGTAAAGATAAAGATTTTTTTTATTTATTTATTTATTTTTTTACAGTGTTTATAATATATTTAACTGATGTTGTTATAGTTTTTTATGGAACGATAGATGACATGTTGTTGTGTAAATGATTTAGTTTCCTGCAGTGATGTCAATGATAACAGCTCCTCCTCTTCTTCTGATGTTTCTGCTCATGATTCCAGGTGAGTCTCTCCTGTAAATGCAATGGGACTTATAATAACAAAATATTTGAAACAAAGATTTTGACTAATCAGCATGCTCCATTTAGCCCTATTAGTAGCCCCAAGAAAAAGTAATAACTGGTAAAATATCTACTATTGTCACAACGCTGTGTAGATGATCCAACAAAAACACGATGATGAAGGGAGAATACAATCTTAAATAAATCCAAAGCCATAAAGGTAAATCCAAACAAGGAAAGCTTAACACAAACGTAACACTGACGAGACCAGACAAAGAACAACAGAAAAGCAGGAACTTAAGTAGTGAGGATAATAACAAGGTAATTAACAAGACACAGCTGATAAACATGAACTAATAATGATGGTGATCATAACGTTCCCGGTCCCACTTTATATTAGGTAGAGTTAACTACTATGTACTTACATAAAAAAATAAGTACAATGTACTTATTGGGTTTGAATTACAAAACACTTTCGCTGCTATTGAGGTGGGATACAGGTAAAGTTAGGGACAGGTTTGGTGGTATGGGTAGGTTTAAGGGTAGGGCTAAGGTGTAAGGGATGGGTCAACAGTGTGATTGTGAATGTAATTACAGAAATGTAAATATAAGTACAATGTAAAAATGTATGTACACAATAAGTGCATTGTATTAAATGATTAATTTAAATGTAAGTACATAGTAATTAAGGCCACTTAATATAAAGTGGAACCCATCCCCCTCCCGGAAGGTGCGTCCTCGCGCCAACAAGAATCCAACCAAAGGGGGGGGGGAGGGCACCCTGACGTCCTGGAGGTGACGGGAAGGTGGGCAGGGAGGTGCTGGCAGCTTAGGGAGCCTCCAGGGTGGCTCTGGGAGCCGGGGTGGCCAAGGCGACGCCAGTAACTCAGGCGACCAGGGTGGAGCAGGCAGTTCAGGGCACCATGGCAGTGCAGGCAGTTCAGGGTGAAGATTAACAGAGGTTTAGATGTTGTTTTACTGGTCAAAAGTAAAAAGAAAAGAAAAGAAAAACCACCATCATGATGCCACCATCATGAAGATCAGCATTTGCTTTAGTTGGGCTCTTGACCCTTGACTTTCTATGTTAGGTTTTTCTCTGCAACAATGCATATGATGTTGCATTACAGTAAACAGATATTAGCTGCTTTTATTTAGTGATATTAGTTATTGTGAGATGGCCTGATTGCATCCAAAGCAACATTTTTTTTAATTTTATTTTTAATTTTTTTTGTCATTTATACGTGTTGGTTTTGCATAACCAACCCTGTGACATAACAGCATGAGAATAAATTGTTGCAGCAAACAGCAAAAATCTTGAATGATTTTAAAACCGTGTAGTGCATAAACATTTTTGAACTCCAGTTTTATTTAGACCAGTGTTAATTTTGGCAGCCATTTTTATTTTAGTCTTTATCTTCAGATGAAAATGGTTATTAGTCTTAGTCACATTTCAGTTTTGGTCGACAAAAAGTCATTGCATTTTTGTCAACTTTTAGTAATTTATTTTAGTCAAACTGCACAACATTGGTGACATGCTTAATGCCACAATGCATTCTGGAGGCCACCCATAATGCATTGTGGCATGAAGCATGTCACCTTTGTTGAGATTCATACACTGATTCTTGATGCCTGTGTGTGAGTAAAGTTTGCAGGAGTTTTAAAGTGTTTAGTGTACAATGTGTTTTAAAACTTACTCAGCTTTTCTGATTAAAACTGTTTTAATGTTGTTTTTATAGAAGAGACAAAATTAAGATTTTGCTCATATAAAACTCTAGTCATTAGATCAGTGAGTTGTCACTACATGATGATTATATTCTTAAGTAAAGCAAACACTGACCTCAATAGTGGTGACATCAAACAAAACTATTATTTTCAACAAATCATCAACATCTAAACCTCTGTTAATTCTCAATAACAACTTTTGTAGATGTATGTCAGAAATAAAGTCAATCTGGTTAGTAATAAGTGAAGCTGGTAATGCTGTTTGTGGAGTTGTTTGATCAGATCTTGAGAGATTTAATGTCTTTTATCTTCACTTGATTTCATCTAAGGCTGAAGTTGTACTTCATGTTGTTTCTCTGTCCTTCGGTGATTCTGCTCGTTATCACCTAATTATCTCATTAACTCCAACACCGATTAAGTATTACATTTAACAGCATGTAGTATGCACACTGAAGAGTGTGGACCTAAGAGATTAGGAGCCTACATGGAGCCTACATGGGTATGCTGACTGGGAGGCGTCCCACCAGGGGGACCGTGATAGTTAAGGGGTTAATATTAGATTTTGTTTGGGCTGTTGTAACTGAGTTATAACAGCCAGACAAACAAAGACGAAATATGATCAGGTGGTGTTGGTTATGTTTTCACATAATCATTATTTGACCTGAATCACCAAACTTTAAAAGGCCAAAACTTTTTTAAAGCCCAATCTCTGAGTTAGATTTACATTATTGATTACAGCAGCACTGTGATTCTACAGCAGAAGATCAGCTTTTTTAATATAATCCAAAAGTTGTTCTGATTAAAAAAAAATAATAATAATAATAATAAATAAATAAATACAAAATTAATTAATTAAAAAAAAAAATCTTTCTTTCAGGCACACACAGACATGAAGAATCAGCGTATGAATCTCAACAGCAGTGACAAGCAAAATATTCTGATAAACAGATCAACTCTGAACATCAGAAAACGAGCTACTAAAAAGTCACATAAAAACAACAAAAAATAAAATTGTGAGAATAAAGGAAATTAAGACAATTAAGCTCATCATTTATTCATGCAGCAATGCATGATGGGAGCCATGGATGAATTTTGATTGGCTTTAACACCACTTTAGTGGGTGGAATAAACATATGCCAGGACTTATTTTCAGACCCCTGGACTTTACACTTCTGATACAGATACATGCACAGTTCTCATTATGTTGCGGAACAGAGTCGTCAGAATGCAATACTATGCAGGTCACTGCTTTTGACATTTTTTTTTCTTTTCTTTTCTTTTTTTTTTACTTTGAATGAATATGTATTATTGTATTGTTTTGGTTTATGGAACTAATAATAATAATAATAATAATAATAACAATTAAATGCCTAATAAAATGACAGTGTTGTTAGCCTACCGGAACCGGTAATAAACTTTTTTCCAGGCTTCTGATTGGCCAACATGGCTTCTGACAGCACTTCATAGCGTGTTTTTTTGTGTTTTCATGTGGACACATTTTTTTTTTTTTTTTGTACAGAGGAGGAAAAACTCAGTTTATAAAAATACCCGTGTTCGTGTGGACTAGGCCTCAGAGAGGGACCATATGTACTCTGAGCAGAGTTGATTTAAGTCTGGGGATTATGTTGTGAACTGCAAACATTTAGTACAGAATGTGTTTCATGGTTAGTGTTCATTGCCTTTTGTGTGATGTCTGTAGATTTTATTCACATCATATGATAAGTTTGGTTCCCTTTCAAGGGAACTCGCGCTGCGTTAATGACAACACTTTGGAGAACACCGTCAGCATGCGTCTGAAGCCATGTGCAACTCAGTTGAATCTTGATTGGTGCAACGTCATCCCGTCACACGTGCCAGTGGAAAGTGGAAGTTATAAAGGAGCCGGTCTCACAGCTGTTGTCAGCTTTCTGATCTTCAGCAAGTGCTCTGCTTCATAACAGTTTGTCAGTATGAAATTAAAAGCCATCATTCTGACAGCATCGTACTGTCCATGATGTGCTGTCAATCAAAAAGGGAGCGGGGAACATGTTAGACAGTTACAAACTCATGCAGTGCAAAAATTACTGTTGCTGTGATGTTCTTGGATAAATAAAATACTATTTATTCTTCTGCTTCACGCTGACATTAAAGTTGAAAAATAAGCCACTGTAAATTTGTTGTAGGTGTTGCTATGGTGATGTCAGTCAGAGAGGCTCCTATACTTCCTCTGATCTTTCTCATCATGATTCATGGTGAGTCGCTGCAACACTTAAGAAACGCTCAGGAAGTTTTGCACACTGCATTGTTTATGCACAAGCTGCTGCTAATTTGTTCAGTTTGAATGTTTTTTAGGGGTCTGTAGTCAGAGGGAGAATGTGATCTACAGTCCTTCACACATCTGTGCACTAAATAACTCATCAGTGATAATGAACTGCACTTATACATTCCCTACTGAACGTCAGATCAGGAAAGTGTTCTGGACCAAAACACTGGAAAAAGTTAATGGAGAGCATCCAGATCTGTCTGAGGACCCTGAATACAGTCAGAGGCTTCAGTATCTGGGAGATAAACAGCAGAACTGCACCATCAGACTGAGTCATGTGACACTGAAGGATTCACACGAATACTATTTCAGATTCATCACTGATAAAGATAATGTGAAATGGACTGGTGTTCCAGGAGTGACTCTTGCTGTCACAGGTGACTTTCATGAGGTTTCTCTCTTCTTCTGTGCATTATGTTGAATAATAATCAGTGTATGACAGCAGCACTAGATATAATGTGTGTGTTGTGTTCAGATCTTCAGGTGGAGTCTCCTGAGAGAGTGACAGAGGGAGATTCAGTCCGTCTGACATGTAAAAGCAGCTGCACTCTGACTGACAGAGCAACATTCATCTGGTACAGAAACTCAAAGCCATTAACTGAGAGAAGAGACAGAAACAATGAACTCCTGCTGCAGTCAGTCAGAAGAGAGGATGCAGGCAGATATAGCTGTGCTGTACACGGACACAATCACATCTCTCCTGCTGTTCAGCTCAATGTCACGTGTGAGTACAGATTCATTTGTTCTTTTTAAAAACTGGAGATTATATTTGAATGAGATGATTTAAGGATTTTTTTTTTTTTTTGTGTGTGTGTGTCCCTTTTAGACCCTCCAAAGAACGTCTCCGTGTCCATCAGTCCATCTGGTGAAATAGTGTCAGGAGATTCAGTGACTCTGATCTGCAGCAGTGATTCAAACCCTCCTGCTCTGAACTTCAGCTGGTTTAAAGGAGGAACGATTGTAGGATCTGGAAGAATCTTCAACATATCAAAGATCAGCTCTGATGACAGTGGAGAATACAAGTGCAGATCCAGAAATGAACATGGAGAGAAATACTCTGAAGCTGTGACTTTAAACGTCTTGTGTGAGTTAATGATGGTTCAGTAACTATGAAATTAAATCCTCTAAACATTGTCTGTCATCTCTACTTTATTGTGATTGTCAATGATATAAATGTTTTGTCTGTGTTAGATCCTCCAAAGAGTGTCTCAGTGTCCATCAGTCCATCTGGTGAAATAGTGTCAGGAGATTCAGTGACTCTGATCTGCAGCAGTGATTCAAATCCTCCTGCTCTAAACTTCAGCTGGTTTAAAGGAGGAACGTTTGTAGGATCTGGAAGAATCTTCAACATCTCAAAGATCAGTTCTGATGACAGTGGAGAATACAAGTGCAGATCCAGAAATGAACATGGAGAGAAATACTCTGATGCTTTGACTTTAAACGTCATGTGTGAGTTAACGATGATTCAACAAACAAACTTGTCAGTATTGTGTTCCAATCACCTGGATTTGCTAATTAGCACAGTTGTTCAGCCAGGAGGTAGAACTAATTAGTGAAATCAGCTGGCTGAGTTCATGAACTCCAATGTTAAATTAACTCTTGTGGCAGTATATGTGAGACCATACTCCAGAGTATTAACCAGAGTATTAACCCCTTAAGCCCTGAGGGTATTTTCAGAGTTTTTTTTTTTTCTTCTTTTTCTGAGTGACACACAAAAACGTAAAGACTCATAACTCCAAAACTCTAGCAAGGAGAGTCAAAAAGTTGGTATTGTTTGAAAGGAAACATTTGAAATTTTTAATATATATATATATATATATATATATATATATATATATATATATATATATATTTTTTTTTTTTTTTTTTTTTTTTTTTATTTGTACATTCAAATTTTTGGCGATGTTCCCCTATATGTGATCTGTATCTGGATCAAATTTCGTAGTGAAAAAGTAGTCAAAAGTTACAGCATTTGGAACCAAGGTAGCCTTTTTGTTTATCCATTGGCACCCCCTGATGGCCATTTTTTTTTAAATCGTTCTTTCATGTGGAGTAATTTGTAACCAATGCATTGGATTTTGTGAATTTTGGACTCATTTCAATTGGTAGAATCCACTAATTAAAAAGTAATTATTTTCTATAATCTATCCATGTTTCATGAAGATATAAGCTAAAATTCCAAGTGATAGCTACATTTTAGTTTTAGTTAGCATTTGTGCGCCTGTGGGGTTTTATGTGTCATAATTGCGTGATCAGTATCTCATGATCGGCTTATTGGATTATGCCGATGTTGATCTCATTTTAATAATGAGAATAATAATGATGTATGAATTTTCCATAATCAGAGCATGTGTCTTGATGTTACGTGTGAAAACGTGACGTAACTGCTGCATCGGTTTATTATTTACATATGGGTCTTGCGGGGCTTCACATACAAAAACTCACTCAAGTTTAGTCAAAGCCCAAAACAACTACACTCGTTGTATTCTACTCCATGAGACCTTTCCAATGACATAAACACATTATTATCTGAGCTGTATGATGCTTTTGACACATTGGAGTACATAGTAAAAAAAAATCCTAAATTATGATTTTATTATTATTATTATTATTATTATTATTATTATTATTATTATTATTATTATTATTATTCAGTAAATAACTCAGCAGTACTTAGGAGTTAATCAAATTGGCTACATTCATTGTAAAGTTCAGACTCTAAGCTTTTAAATGACACCTATTTTGTGATTATCTAAGCAGGAGTTTTGTAAAATATGATTATTAATTTGTTTTGGTTGGATGCATTAAAAAAGCTGAGTTTCTAAGCTTTAAAATGTTACCTATTTTGTGTTATTCCTGTCAGTGGTTGCTTAGTAATTTGATTATGGATTTGTTTGTGGGGGGTGGTGTCCCGCCGGCAGGACACTTAGGGCTTAAGGGGTTAAAGTGTTAAAATAAGAGTGTTAAATAAACACTGAAGCAGTGTTAAAGTTAATGAGATAATTAAGTGATTAATTGAGTGATGATTGACCATTATTGAAGATACCTGATGATAACAAGCAGAATCACCAAAGGAGAAAAATCACAACTTTTAAGTCGCCATTACGGTGATCGGTGTTTGCTTTGGTTGGGCTCTTGACCCTTGACGTTTTAATATTAGATTTTGTTTGGATGCTGTAACTGAGTTATAACAGCCAGACAAGCAAATATAAAAGATGATCAGGTGGTGTTGGTTATGTTTTCACATAATCATTATTTGACCTGAATCACTGAACTCATTTAGAGCCCAATCTCTGAGTTAGATTTACATTATTGATTACAGCAGCACTGTGAATCTACAGCAGAAGATCAGCTTTATCAATATAATCTGAAGGATTTCTTAAAAGTTGTGGTGATGGGTGATTTCAAAACACTGCTTCATGAAGCTTCAAAGCTTTACAAATATTTAGTTTCAAATCAGTGGTTCGGAGCACTGCCACAATCACGCGATTTTAGTAACTTATGTCATAAGTGTTTCGAAACGTTTAAAAATTTCAGTGATTCATGTGACTTTGGCAGTTAATGATTAGCATTACTAAAAAGTCACTAAGACAGTTCAGCTCATAATTTATTGATGCAGCAATGCATGATGGGAACCACAGATAAATTTTGATTGGTGGCACCCAGAATGCACTGGAACATGCTTTATTATTCTCACCGTTGTTGAGATTCAAAGGCTGATTCTTGATGTCTGTGTGTCTAAATGAGAGAGAGTTTTTTTTATTATTTTATTTAGTTATTTTTATTTTAAAACAGAATGACTTTTGAGAAATACTTTGGATTAAGCAATACCACCTGATCATCTTTTCTCTTTGCTTGACTTTTACTTTCTGAACCTGGACTTCACACCTCTGTTCATGTTTTGCTCTTTTTAAAAACTGGAAATTATATTTCAATTAGATGATTTAAGGATTTATTTTTTGTCCCTTTTAGATCCTCCAAAGAGTGTCTCAGTGTCCATCAGTCCATCTGGTGAAATAGTGTCAGGAGATTCATTGACTCTGATCTGCAGCAGTGATTCAAACCCTCCTGCTCTGAACTTCAGCTGGTTTAAAGGAGGAACGTTTGTAGGATCTGGAAGAATCTACAACATCTCAAAGATCAGATCTGATGACAGTGGAGAATACAAGTGCAGATCCATCAATGAACATGGAGAGAAATACTCTGATGCTGTGACTTTAAACGTCATGTGTGAGTTAATAATGCTTCAACAAACAAACTAGTGGATTAACAATCCCAAAATATGAATATAGTTTCTTTTGTCTGTTTCAGATCCTCCCAGGAACGTCTCAGTGTTGATAAATGGACCTGGTGAAACAGTGTCAGGAGATTCAGTGACTCTGATTTGCAGCAGTGATTCAAACCCTCCTGCTCTGAACTTCAGCTGGTTTAAGGAGAATGAAAGCTCAGCTGTTGGATCTGGACAGAGTTTCAGTGCACTACAGAGTGGACGCTTCTACTGTCAGGCTCACAATCAACATGGATCTCAGAGATCAGACGCTGTAACTGTGACTGTTAAAGGTAGAGCAGCTCATTTACTTGCATTACTCTTTCTAAATTGAAGAAAATTAATCTGTTCAGATGTTTTACTCTTTTGTAGGACTTCTGGTGATATTATACATATCCATTGGAGTGGTTTGTGGAGCTGCAGTGATCATCATGATGCTGGTTTGGTAAGATATGTGTCTGTGGTACTATGTAGTGTGTGTGAATGAGTGACTGAGTCAGAAGGTTGTGAATTCAGCGAGACGTCATGATGAAAGTGAGCCAAAGCAAAATTTCCAATTTTCCATCCTCTCTTTCCACACTGACAGCTACTCAGTTAGTTATTGAATGAGGAAGTCTGAAGCTCACATCTTTACTGCAGTAAATCCTGAAGATACACCAGATTTCATCACATTCAGAACGGCAGTGTCACGTCCTAGAGAAACCTCATTAGTTCAAAATCATAATTGTGTATTGAACATCACATAAGTTCAGATTGGTTGTAATTGTGTCAAATCATTGTCTTTAAAGGGGAATCAGGTGGATGAAAAATAGAAATGACACACAGGAGTCTCAGGTGAGAACAATTTATTTGGTTATCAGTAGTTTACTGATCAGATACATTCATTTCTAACTAAAAGTGAAAGTTTAAATGTAGTTGTGACTTTATTTAATGAGTTGTTTATATACATTTTTTAATTTTCTCTCTATTCTATATTTTTTTTCTTTTAATGGCACAGATGGTTGATTCCAGACCTCATCATGACAGACACAAAGCTTGTGATGTTGAATTGAGTGAACCTGTGTATGAGAATCCAACGCTTCTCAATGTCAGTGTGAAAATATCAAATGTCTTTTGATTAAAGGTGCCCAAGAATGCTTTTTCACAAGATGTAATATAAGTCTAAGGTGTCTCCTGAATGTGTCTGTGAAGTTTCAGCTCAAAATACCCCATAGATTTTTTTTTAATTAATTTTTTTAACTGCCTATTTTGGGGCATCATTAACAATGCACTGATTTAGGCAGCGCGCCGCCCCCTTAAATCGCGTGCTCCCTGCCACACGAGCTCTCGATTATATTACAGCACATTTACAAAGTTCACACAGCTAATATAACCCTCAAATGGATCTTTACAAGATGTTCGTCATGCATGCTGTATGCATGCTTCGAATTATGTGAGTAAAGTATTTATTTGGATGTTTACATTTATTCTGAATGAGTTTGAGGATATGCTCCATGGCTAACGGCTAATGCTACACTGTTGGAGAGATTTATAAAGAATGAAGTTATGTTTTTGTGTTTAAAAATGAAAATAGCGACGGCTCTTGTCTCCGTGAATACAGTAAGAAACGATGGTAACTTTAACCTCATTTAACAGTACATTAGCAACATGCTAACGAAACATTTAGAAAGACAAATTACAAATATCAGTAAAAATATCATGCTATCATGGATTATGTCAGTTATTATTGCTCCATCTGCCATTTTTCGCTGTTGTTCTTGCTTACCTAGTCTGATGCTTCATCTGTGCACAGATCCAGACGTTAATACTGGCTTGTGTAATGCCTTGATCATGAGCTGGCATATGCAAATATTGGGGGCGTACACCCCGACTGTTACGTAACAGTCAGTGTTATGTTGAGATTCGCCTGTTCTTCGGAGGTCTTTTAAACAAATGAGATTTATATAAGAAGGAGGAAACAATGGGGTTTGAGACTCACTGTATGTCTTTTCCATGTACTGAACTCTTGTTATTCAACTATGCCAAGATAAATTCAATTTTTGAATCTAGGGCACCTTTAAGTATATGGAATTTAAATAACACACTCCTGTTTTTACTTTGTCTCTTCATTCATAAAGGCTGATCAACTTGATGATTGTAAACCCGAACTGAACTCGTCTGTCTATGAAAATCTTCCGGTAAGTAAGAATACTTACAAGACTGAGAAAAACCCAACCTATTAATCTTATATCATGACTAATATTCTTGATGCTTTTATTTAGACATCATTATTAATGTTTTCACTTTCTTTCTTTCTTAATCAGCATAACAACAAGAGGCTGTAATGTTTTGAACACACAGCAAATATTACAGCCTTTATGCATCTCTTTGTAGGCGGAGCCCTAAATGATTGACAGGAGTGCCATGATGATATGTGACTGAAGTCATTTGGGGATCATTTTATAGATGAATGGGCAAAAATGGAAGTAAAAGGTTAATGAATTGATGTAAAAGTGTGTGATCACTGAAGTGTGTTTTTCGTTATGCTTTGTATCACGTATGAATCTTACTTCATTTAGATTATTAATGTTTTTAACCTTAAAGGTGCAGTAGGTAATTCTCTTCGGAAATTTTTTTGTTATACTGCTTGAAAGTCTCCTCATATTCTGATAGCAATCACTATGTTAAACGGTCTAAATGTATTTTTATAAGTACCCTAGTGAAAAAAAAGTATACTAAGTATACTTGCAGCAAGACTAATTATTAGTATATTTCAAGTGTGTTAATGATTAGTTCATTTAAAGTGTGCTATTTTGAAACAACTAATTTTGTACTAAGTATATTTAACTTGAAATCAAGTAGTATTAAAATACAACTTTAAGTATATTTAGTATACTTATGTGTGCTAAATTGGAACAACTTCAAGTATACTTAGTACACTTTAAGTATATGTCTGTGTAGGGACTAATTACATGCTTGATTAGTGATATTAAAGTGTACTTTATTTGTGTTAAAAGTATATTTTTTGTTATAATATACATTGTATTATAAGTATACTTTATTTCTGTTATAAGTATAATTTTATTTTTGTTATAAGTATACTTTATTTCTGTTATGAGTACACTTTGTGTTATAAGTACACTTTATTTGTGATTTAAGTACATTACAAAATAATTACGAGTGTCTTCAGAAAACACAAGCAATATATGCTGAATATATTATTTTACAGGTAATAGTATATACTGTATGCTCAGTACCTTTGGCTTATTCCAAATATTAAACATTACACACTTTGCAGTCAATAACAATACACTTTGTTATTACTTATACTTTGTATAATATAGTCAACATTTGAAGCAGATCAAAACCTTTAATCAAAGTTGTCCTAACTTTTTTGATCCACTTCAAATGTTGACGACTGTACTTTGAATTACATAATCTCACACAATACAGTTGTGCTACTATTTAAATACAGTTTAACACATTTTCCCAAAGTTGAATGCTTTTTTTTAAGGCCATTAAAATAAATAAAATGTAACAACATCACTAATGAAGAGACATATTTCATTGACAAATCCAATAGTTTTTATTTAAACTTAGATTCAGCAAAACTTACCATGTTTTTCATTAAAGAAAAAAAAAATTGGACCATGGTGACCCTCTATACACAAATACAAATCACACATTATATTCCATTTTCTGATGAGCTTCTCATGGTGTCTGATGGCACAATGATGACCGCAGAGACTCGTGAAGAACAGCATCTGTTGACAGAATATTACAAAGATATAAGACAGCATGTTCAACTCTTTATTCACGTTTACAATAGTCTGTCTAAATCCTACATTGAACCAATACTATTTTTGAACAGTAAATGAGGATTAGCAGCAGGGAACTGTATCAGTATGGCATGTCGATATTGTTTTCGGTACATAGTCAAGCATAAAACACTTTATGAATTAATATCGTACAGAATACGGGCCGATTTGACCAATCATATGAATGTTTTGGTGCTGCATACAAACATGTGCCATAAACCACCACACAAGTTTGTTAACTGGTAGACTACAACTCACGTCCCAATAGCAGCACTTTTCTCCGGTTCTTTCAGGATCGCGTAGGCCATTAGATTAGCCGGTTGTCGTCGCCATCACGGTCAGTCTGCGATGTCACTTGATTGAACTGGTCAGAATCCCCAAGATTGAGCGATGTATTGCACTTTCAGTGTTTTATTACATAAATTATACATTGCGACATTATACTTCACCTGAGTGACTGAGCGAGGGGATTCAGACGACGACCGTGACGTCAGCAGCTCTGATTGGCTGAAGGCAGTGAGCAACAAAATCTGATTGGTCACAGACCAAGTTGAAGAGACATTTGAATTCCGATAAGTTTAATCACTCGACATATTTTTTCACATTACTTGTGCTGCTGGTGTGTTGTTTAATATAGATTTGTGTGTACGATTGTAAAATGATTCTGCCAGTGTAAAATTAATAAACATTTACACATATTTGGAAATTGTATAGGCTACACTGCATATACTAAATGGGCTTATAATGCATTCATACTGAAATAAATAGCACAAGTAATATAATGAATTCCAAGGATGACGAAGTAAACTTAAAAAATATACTCAAATTTAACATTAGATACACTACAACTTCAGGATATTAAATAATGTATTTTTTAAATATACTTTCAGTGCATTGTTACAATGATCATTTTCAGCACACTTAAAATATACCTCAAATATATATTTTATAAAGTGCAAATAAATACACTTTTAAAAAATAAACTGAACTTACACTTCAAGTATATTTTTCTAAAATATATTTTTTAGAAAATATACTAAAGTACAATTATTTTAAAGTGTGTTAAAAGTTGCATTGTGAAAATATGATACTAATATACTTTTTATATATTTAATGATAGTACATTTTTTGTTAGTATATTTGCAGTGTACTATAGAAAAAGGGATATATTTAAAATACAATAAAGTATACTTTTTTTTCACTAGGGTATACATCGTCTGTGGAAGGCATAGGACCATAAAATGTTCATTCAATCATTATATTCGGTCTGAATGAAATAATACAATGTCAATGCAAATTTGCACTGTACATTTACTTTGTTTGTTCGAAGTGTAATTAAAAAAAAAGTTTATGTAGGAAGACATCAGTCACAGAGCACCGCAAACAAACAGCAGCCACATTTTACAGTTCCTACCGAATCAAAACAATGAGCTTATGCTGCGTTCACACCATAACTACCGTAACTAAGAGATGGCAACCCGTGACACTTTAACCGAAGCTGTTCACATCCTCAGACTTCTGTGTCAACAGTATCAACACTGAATTTAATCTGCAGCAGTCAGGTACAAACTCTCTAAGTTGTTTACGTATGTTCATTATTATTATAATGTTATGTGCTTTGAGACATGAGGTAGCTTAAAGCCATCTCTTGTGATGCTTCGCCGAGAGCAGCTGTGTGTGTGTGCCTTCATGTGTTTTGGAGGAGGCGTGGCTTTAAGACGCTCTAAAAGGGAGGGTGGGATAATATGAATTGAAAGCTATCTTGCTACTTGCTCTCCAAAAAAATGTCCTATTGCACCTTTAAGTATCAGGATTGTTCATGTTTCCAATAAAAGGCAGAAAAAAATAATGCTCTCATTGTACAATTCACACTTTTCTGTCATTCACTACATCAGAATAACAGCATAACAGATATTAAAGAGCATTACATTTGGAGACTGCAAGAGGAAAACAAATGATCTAGTCAGATTATTAACATAATGATTATAATGCTGCATGAAATTACACTCGCAACCTGTGCTGTTGTTCGGAACAACATTTCAATAAAGAAGTCTACTTACTAATAAAGAAGCAACTTACATTTCAACTGCCTGTCATCGTGCCTCATCCCTGCCTACACTGTTAGCCCGGATAAGTTGAATTTACTTAAAAAATTTGAGGAAACTGGTTGCCCTAAAAAAATTAAGTAATGATTAAGTAATGTGAACTTAATAATTCGAGTTCATTTAACTTAAAATGTTTTGTAATATTAATTACTTTGTAGTTATTACAACTAGTATATTTAAGTTCAATGTACTAAGCAAGTTAACTTGCCACCAATCAAAATTCATCCATGCCTCCCATCATGCATTGCTGCATGAATAAATTATGAGCTGAATTGTCTTAGTAATTTTCTTTATTCTCACTATTTAAATTTTGCTGTTTTTCTGTGACTTTTTAGTAGCTTGTTTTCTAATGTTCAGAGTTGATCTGTTTATCAGAACATGCTGCTTGTCACCGTCGTTGAGATTCACAGGCTGATTCTTGATGTCTGTGTGTGCCTAAAATATATATATATATATATATATATATATATATATTTTTTTTTTTTTTTGTGATAAGGACAACTTTAAAAAAAAAAATGTATTGTAGAAGTTGATCCTCCGCTGTAGAATCACAGTGCTGCTGTAATCAATAATGTAAATCTAACTCAGAGATTGGGCTCTAAATGAGTTTAGTGATTCAGATGAAATAATGATTATGTGAAAACATAACCAACATCACCTGATCATCTTTTAACTTTGCTTGTCTGGTTGGTTTTAATACAGTTAAAACTGCCCAAACAAAATCTAATATTAAAAAGTCAAGGGTCAAGAGCTCAACTAAAACAAACACTGACCCTCGATGATGGTAACTTAAAAATTGTGATTTTCTCCTTTGGTGAAAAACTATAAGGTAAATGTTAGGAAAAAATGTCTGTAGAACAGCCAAAACAAATGTTCCAACTGCTCATCAACAGCTCCTTGAATTCATACACACCATGACAAAATGGCGTCATTACCTGCCGCAAACCAGTGTGAAGGAGGCGTGGCCAGGAGAAAAACTTAATAATTTAAGTGCATTTAACTTACATTTATTAACACATTCAAATACACCCACAAATTAGTAGAATATACTTATATTTTATAAGTAATGCAACCAAACTTAAATATTTTAAGTATATTGTAATTATATTTTTTAAGTAAATATAAAATCCGGGCTAAGAGTGTACTGTTTGGACTGTGTTCTCCTCCTCACCTTGTCTTGTCTATTGACTTGTAAAATAAACCTGTTACACTCATCCTGCATTTGAGTCCTCCCTCATAGATTCTGTGACAATTTCACTCTGAAATGCATCACAATATGAAAGTGAAGTCAGTCACAACTTCCGTTTCACTGTCGACTTTAGTCACTGGAGCTTCAGCTTTTGATGGTCAAACATAATCAAAGTCCCTTTCAAGGAAAGTCAGTTTATTTGCAACACTTTCAGGCAGTTTTTTCACTCATGCAAGATCAATTCATTTCTGTTTGGATGGTGAAATATACTGAAAAACTGCTGGCCAAAGTCACATTTTAATAACATATTTTAAATCAGCAATAGAATCTGATGCATAAATAATGTTAAAACAGTGTTTATTTTAGGTTTGTCCAGCCAATGCACATGTGCGGTCCTGAACGCACCTCTCAGAACTGTTTCTATGGAAATCAGAGCATCTAAAAGCAGCTGCAGTAACACAGTGACTCAAGCTTTACTCTGACAGGACTGATTTCCTCTTCCTCCTGGTGTGACGTCCCTCAGTGTCTCTCCATCGCTTATGAAGGTCACATGATCACACTGTGATGCTGCTGTCAAAGGTTCACGCGTTTGGTTTTCTCACTTTCACTCTAAAGAGGAAACTGTGTTTGTGACCCTGTTTAGAAACATGATGCATTCAAGAACAAGGCCACAAGATAAAATGATAAAAACTTTCAGACATTTAGATGAATCATTTCTGCTTCATCAGCGTGTTTTAAGTTCATTGTTTAACTTCTATTGCTATTAATCAATCAGTGAATTGGAGGTTTATCAAATGTACAGTTGGTGATGCTGATGATGAAATATGTTTTTTACATCACTGTCACTGCAATACCTTCCAGTGTTTTACAATCCCGCCTCCATCAATTCCCATTTCAGGATAGTTGGGCTGAATATGCAAATTAAAGTATAGTCATTCAAGCTATTATTTTCTCTCTGTCTCAAGATCAGGTTCCTTGTCATCACTGTCTGTATGATGAAATATAGATATTCCCAAGTGTGAAAACATTATTACATGAGCATCTTTATGGATTGACTTAAAGTTTCTCACAGTTTAACTTTTATGTCTTTAGTCTAATGTCATCAGCTAAAACTCTTCTTCTGCTTTATCAGAACTATAATTGAGGTGTCATAAGCTCATACTAAAATATAATGTGTTAATCACGTCATTCAGTGTGAAAACATCAATACTGGTTTCATCCTGATCATTTGTAGTGCTGTCTCTGGTCATGGGTGTTGGTGAAACGGGTAAGATCTTGATTTTATAACCGTTCTTTCAAATATCTTAAGTGTGGGGGATTTATGGGAGATTGGTTGGGGCTAGTTGTCACAGGGCTGTGTCACAGTAACTATATGGTTTAAAATAAAAAGACCAATATCACAAAAATGTGTTTTCTCTCTAGTAGCATTTTGTATGTTACTGACAAACACCTCAATAAAAATCCACTTTAATCTTTTACACAGCAGATAACTGTATAATGAAGGCTGCTGTCAGTCAAAACGGGACGGGGAAAGACGTTGGACAGTTTTATAACTCATGTAGTGCAAAAATTACTGTTGCTGTCATGGTCACGGATAAAGTATTTTATTGATTTCTGTGCGCAGTAAGCAAATAATTAGAGCTTGTTTCTCTTTTGGTTTATTCTCTGTTCAATCTAAAAATGGATGGTGTCAATTTTCACTGACAAGAAAGAGGAAGATCAGGTCACTGATGATACATTATTGAACCACACACTAGTACATGTTTCATGCACAGCTATAGTCGAGATACAATGGGCTTATGTGTAGTTGAGCTAGTGTCTTCCTCTGTGTCCAAGAATATAGTATTATGTGTCATTATTATAAAAGTAAAAATAAGCCACTGTAAATTAGTTGTAGGTGTTGCTATGGTGACGTCAGTCAGAATGGCTCCTCCTCTTCCTCTGATCTTTCTGCTCATAATTCACGGTGAGTCGATGCAACACTTCAGAAACATTCAAGCGGAATTAGATACTGCATTTTATATGCACATGCTGCTGCTAATTTGTTCAGGATGAATTCTGTGTTTCAGGGGTTTCTAGTGCTGGTTGGGGTGTGAGTTACAGTCCTTCACACATCTGTGCACTAAAGAACTGATCATTGATAATGAACTGCACTTATACATACCCTACTGGACATCAGATCAAGAAAGTGTTCTGGACAAAAGGCCCTGTACAAGAGGGTGTAGAGCTTCTAGACCTGTCTAATGACACTGAATACAGTCAGAGGCTTCAGTATCTGGGAGATAAACAGCAGAACTGCACCATCAGACTGAGTCATGTGACACTGAAGGATTCACACGGGTACTATTTCAGATTCATCACTGATAAAGACAAATGGACTGGTAAACCAGGAGTGACTCTTGCTGTCACAGGTGACTCTCATGAGGTTTCTCTCTTCTTCTGTGCATTATGTTGAATAATAATCAGTGTATGACAGCAGCACTAGATATAATGTGTGTGTTGTGTTCAGATCTTCAGGTGGAGTCTCCTGAGAGAGTGACAGAGGGAGATTCAGTCCGTCTGACATTTAAAAGCAGCTGCACTCTGACTGACAGAGCAACATTCATCTGGTACAGAAACTCACAGCCATTAACTGAGAGAAGAGACAGAAACAATGAACTCCTGCTGCAGTCAGTCAGAAGAGAGGATGCAGGCAGATATAGCTGTGCTGTACACGGACACAATCACATCTCTCCTGCTGTTCAGCTCAATGTCACGTGTGAGTACAGATTCATTAGTTCTTTAAAAATAATAATAATAATGAGATGGTTTATTTATTTATTTATTTTTTTACTTTTAGATGCACCAAAGAGAGTCTCAGTCTCCATCAGTCCATCTGGTGAAATAGTGTCAGGAGATTCAGTGACTCTGATCTGCAGCAGTGATTCAAACCCTCCTGCTCTGAACTTCAGCTGGTTTAAAGGAGGAACGTTTGTAGGATCTGGAAGAATCTACAGCATCTCAAAGATCAGCTCTGATGACAGTGGAGAATACAAGTGCAGATCCATCAATGATCATGGAGAGAAATACTCTGATGCTGTGACTTTAAATGTCATGTGTGAGTTAAAGTTGGTTTAGTAACTGTGACATGAAATCCCATAAACATATTTTGTGATGTCAGATTTATTGTGATAAACTTAATGATAACGATGGCGATGAATGATGGCGCTGTGCATGGCAGCCACAGTGCTTACCTCTCCAGTGTTTGTGCTGTTTTTGTTTTTCCTGTTTTTTGTTTTTCAAATACAATCAGTTTTACCAGGGGATGAACTGCTGGGCCTTGTTATGACAACGGGCGGTGCACATATGCATGCGCCGAACACATCTTTCCGCGCTCATGGGCAAAGGCTCGCGCGAGACTGAACGGAACGCAGGAAATGAAGTATACCCGGGCCTTAACCACTCTAAATTGTAATGGACTGGAGTTCACGTTCACATCGGGAACACGGGAGCACCGCGATGCGACCGCAAAAGGCACTTTCACTTTCACGATCAAAGTGCACGCCACTGATAAGCATTGTAAATTTAGTATTACAGTATACACATACCAGTTAAATGCACAGATCTCCTCTCGTGCGTCCTCCACTGGATGAGGCAATATCACTTTCGTTTCTATTTCAGATATCTCTTTTATAGATGCCATCAATGCTTTTGCCTTTCAAGATGTAATTACCGAAATCAAAACAGTCCATAAACTATAAATCCTCACGAAAACTTCAGTCAAGCCAGCTCGCGCGTCAACCTGAGAGATCAGCCTCCTTACCTTAAAGTGTCAAATTTCTCGTTTTCTGAATGGACGGTTTGGCTTGATTGACAGACGCTAACGTTCGGGCATGATTTATAAACCATCGACCTGTCCTAAAACGTTAGCATGCTTTGATCGATGGTTTGGAGATTGCGTGTTTCTCCGTTCAAGAGCACATTTCCTGTTCACATCCGCGACAAAACAGCTGATTATTTACGAATGGATTGCTTACAGATATGTGAAAATGGTCTCATTTGAAAGAAAATATCCTAAGCTAAAAGATGATATAGTGTGACTAATTGAAGCAGCCCTTATCAAAAGTGCGGGGGTCGACTTCTATCTTTTCAAAACTGCGGGGGTCCTGACCCCCCTGTCCCCCGTGCCAACGGCGCCCCTGAATGTTGTAGTCGGTGGAGTGGCAGCGCTGTTCAGACACTTCAGGACGCGCAGACGGGGGAAGCGCGCCGGCGCCCTCGTGAAGCTCAGGTGGCGCGGATTAAGAATGCCGCTGCCTAGCATCCATCTGGCGAATCTCCGGACGAACAAAACGGACGAACTCCTTCTGACTTGGGTAAAGTTGGTTTTATATTCGCACATTCGGACACCCGTATTTAATAAAGTGATTCTCTCACGTGAACTTCCAAAATACAGACACCATGTTACTTGTCCCACCAGAGACAGTAATACACTGGATCACTGTTACACAGCAGTAAAGGATGCATATCACTCTGTCCCACGGGCAGCTTTGGGGCTCTCTGATCACTGTTTAGTTCATCTCATACCGACCTACAGGCATAAACTGAAATCAGCTAAACCTGTAGCAAAGACTGTGAAGAGATGGACCACCGAAACAGAGCGGGCTTTACAAGCCTGTTTCGAATGGACTGATTGGAGTGTTTTTGAAGCTGCTGCCACCGATCTGGACGAGCTCACAGAGACTGTTTCTTCATATATCAGTTTCTGTGAGGATTTGTGCATTTCTACAAAGACTCATTAATCTTACAACAACGACAAACCCTGGTTCACTGCAAAACTCAGCCAGCTCCATCAGGCCAAAGAAGATGCTCGCAGAAAAGGGTACAGAGTCTTGTACAAACAGGCCAAATACACACTGGAAAAGGAGATCAGAGTGGCAAAGAGGAATTATTCTGATAAACTTCAGAATCAGTTCTCTTCTAATGACACAGCTTCAGAGTGGAAAGGTCTGAAAGTCATCACCAACTACAAGACACCATCGCCCAGCTCTGTGGAGAATCAACAACTGGCAGACGATCTGAATGGGTTTTATTGCAGGTTTGAAAAAACACCATTCACACCTCCAACAACCCCCCTCTCCCCCACTCCTCCACTTCAGTTCAGTGAAGATGACGTGCGCCAGGTCTTCAGAAAGAACAAGAGAAGAAAGGCACCAGGCCCAGACAGCGTTTCACCAGCCTGTCTGAAAACCTGCGCTGACCAGCTGGCCCCCATCTTCACACAGATCTTCAACAGATCACTGGAGCTGTGCGAAGTCCCCTCATGCTTCAAACGCTCCACCATCATCCCCGTCCCAAAGAAACCCAAAATTACTGGAATTAATGACTATAGACCTGTGGCTCTAACATCTGTGGCCATGAAATCATTTGAAAGACTGGTTTTGACTTATCTGAAGGACATCACTGAACCCTTACTGGACCCCCTGCAGTTTGCTTACCGAGCAAACAGGTCTGTGGATGATGCAGTCAATATGGGACTGCATTATGTTCTCCAGCATCTGGACAGACCAGGGTCTTATGTGAGGATCCTGTTTGTGGACTTCAGCTCTGCTTTTAACACCATCATCCCATCACTCCTCCAGCCCAAACTAACTCAGCTCTCCGTGCCCATCTCTGTCTGTCTGTGGATCACCAGCTTCCTGACAGACAGGCAGCAGCTAGTGAGGCTGGGAAAATTCTCATCCAGCACCCTCACCATCAGCACCGGCGCCCCTCAGGGCTGTGTCCTCTCCCCACTGCTCTTCTCCCTCTACACCAATGACTGCACCTCTAAAGACCCCTCTGTCAAGCTCCTGAAGTTTGCGGATGACACCACACTGATCGGCCTTATCCGGGACGGTGACGAGTATGCTTACAGACTGGAGGTTGAACAGCTGGCTGTCTGGTGCAGTCTTAACAACCTGGAGCTTAACACGCTCAAGACAGTGGAGATGACCATGGACTTCAGGAGAAACCCCCCTGCTCTCCCCCCACTCACCATCATGAACAGCACTGTGGCAGCAGTGGAGTCATTCAGGTTCCTGGACACCACAATCTCACAGGACCTGAAGTGGGACAACCACATCGAGTCCATTGTGAAAAAGGCCCAGCGGAGACTGTACTTCCTTCGCCAGCTGAGGAAGTTCAACCTGCCACAGGAGCTGCTAAAACAGTTCTACTCTGCCATCATCAAATCCATCCTCTGCACTTCAATTACTGTCTGGTTCAGCTCAGCTACCAAATCTGACCTCAGAAGACTACAGATGGTAGTCCGGTCTGCTGAGCAAATCATTGGTACAGCCCTCCCCACTCTCCAAGAACTGTCCTTATCCAGAGTGAGAAAAAGGGCAAAGAAAATCACTCTGGACCCCTCACATCCAGCACACTCCCTCTTTGAACTGTTGCCATCTGGTCGATGCTACAGAGCTCTGAACACCAGAACGACCAGACACAGGAACAGTTTCTTCACTCAAGCAATCCATCTCATGAACACTTGACAAACACGGAACACACAACACTATTATACATTTACTTTATAACACATATTTATTTATATTTCAAATTTGCACACATCATAACTGTACATACAAATTGTCTATATTATATATTGTTTTTTGCACTTTGTGTATCTTATCTATTTGTATATTATTCTTCTATTCTTTATATTATCTGTCTTGTCTTGTCTTGTCACTGTTACTCTGTTGCACTGTGGAGCTTCTGTCATTAAAACAAATTCCTAGTATGTGTAAATATACCTGGCAATAAAGCTCTTTCTGATTCTGATATCTGTTTTCTGTTTCAGACCCTCCAAAAAGTGCCTTGGTGTCCATCAGTCCATCTGGTGAAATAGTGTCAGGAGATTCAGTGACTCTGATCTGCAGCAGAGATTCAAACCCTCCTGCAGCAATCAGCTGGTTTAAAGGAGGAACATTTGTAGGATCTGGAAGAATCTACAGCATCTCAAAGATCAGCTCTGATGACAGTGGAGAATACAAGTGCAGATCCATCAATGAACATGGAGAGAAATACTCTGATAATTTGACATTAAACGTCATGTGTGAGTTAATGATGGTTCAACAAACAAACTAGTGGATTAACGATCCCAAAATATGAATACAGTTTCTTTTTTTCTGTTTTAGATCCTCCCAGGAACGTCTCAGTGTTGGTAAATGGATCTGGTGAAATAGTGTCAGGAGATTCAGTGACTCTGATCTGCAGCAGTGATTCAAACCCTCCTGCTCTGAACTTCAGCTGGTTTAAGGAGAATGAAAGCTCAGCTGTTGGATCTGGACAGAGTTTCAGTGCACTACAGAGTGGACGCTTCTACTGTCAGGCTCACAATCAAAATGGATCTCAGAGATCAGACGCTGTAACTGTGACTGTTAAAGGTAGAGCAGCTCATATACTTGCATTACTCTTTCTAAAGTGAAGAAAATGAATCTGTTCAGATGTTTTACTCTTTTGTAGGACATCTGGTGATATTATACATATCCATTGGAGTGGTTTGTGGAGCTGCAGTGATCATCATGATGCTGGTTTGGTAAGATATGTGTCTGTGGTACTATGTAGTGTGTGTGAATGAGTGACTGAGTCAGAAGGTTGTGAATTCAGTGAGACGTCATGATGAACGTGAGCCAAAGCAAAATTTCCAATTTTCCATCCTCTCTTTCCACACTGACAGCTACTCAGTTAGTTATTGAATGAGGAAGTCTGAAGCTCACATCTTTACTGCAGTAAATCCTGAAGATACACCAGATTTCATCACATTCAAGATGGCAGTGTCACGTCCTGGAGAAACCTCATTGGTTAAAAATAATAATTGTGTATTAAACATCACATAAGTTCAGATTGGTTGTAATTGTGTCAAATCATTGTCTTTAAAGGGGAATCAGGAGGATGAAAAAGAGAAATGACACACAGGAGTCTCAGGTGAGAACAATTTATTTGGTTATCAGTAGTTTACAGATCAGGTTTATGGATTTGTAACTAAAAGTTAAACTTTAAATGTAGTTGTGTCTTTATTTAATGAGTTGTTTATATACTTTTTCCCTCTCTATTCTGTTTTTTTTTTTTTTTTTCTTTTAATGGCACAGATGGTTGATTCCAGACCTCCACATGACAGACACAAAGCTTGTGGTGTTGAATTGAGTGAACCTGTGTATGAGAATGTAACGGTAAATGTTTTAACTGAGGATTTCCTACACTTTTACTCAAACAGAATTAAACGCTCCTCAATGTCAGTGTGAAAATATCAAATGTCTTTAGATTAAGTATATGGAAATTTAAATAAAACAGTCCTGTGTTTACTTCGTCTCTTCATTCATAAAGGCTGATCAACTTGATGATTGTAAACCCGAACTGAACTCGTCTGTGTTTGAAAATCTTCCAGTAAGTAAGAATACCTACAAGACAGAGAAAAACCCAACCTATTATTCTTTCATCATGACTAATGTTCTTGATAGTTTTATTTAAATATCATTATCAATGTTTTCACTTTCTTTCTTTCTTTCTTTCTTTCTTTCTTTATCAGAATAACAACAAAAGGCTGTAATTTTTTGAACACACAGCAAATATTACAGCCTTTATGCATCTCTTTGTGGGCGGAGCCCTAAATGATTGACAGGAGAGCCGTGATGACATGTGACTTAAGTAATTTGGGGATCATTTTATAGATGGATGGGCAAAAATAGTAAATGGTTAATGAATTGATGTAAAAGAGTGTAATCACCGAAGTGTTTTTCTTTATGTTGTGTATCACGTATAAAGCTTACTTCATTTAGATTATTAATGTTTTTAACCTTAAGTATCAGTATTGTTCATGTTTCAAATAAAAGGCAGAAAAAAAAAATTGTTAGGAAGAATATGTTTTGCTTCATTTGTCCTTGATCTCTTATTCTTGTGAATCTTGTGATTTCCTATAAGAGCCACACTGTTCTTTTCATGCCTATAAGCAGTTATTGATGCCTTAATGCTTCTTTGATATGGATGATGAGACCATACATGAATTTAGCTTTCCTTTGTTTTCAGTTGGCCTAATGCCCTGCTATATATGAGTTACAGCGAGCTCAATAAACTTTGACTTTGAGTGAAAAGCACTTCTCGTGTTTGTGTCATTCTTGGTCCCCGGTACCGGTGCTCAACTCTGCTCTGCATTATATTGATTTGGTATTAGAGGTCCATAATTTTTATTCAACAATCATGCTTTGTTGTACAATCCACACTTTTCTGTCATTCAATACATCAGAATAACCAACGTGATCTCATGAGAATACATGTGTATTTTTACGTAAAGTGTGATTCTACCACACATACATTTACTTGCGTTTTCATACACACAAAAACATACAATATTGACAAATTTATAGATTTATATATATATATATATATATATATATATATATATTGTTTGATGAGTTGTTCTGTTACGTGTTTGAAGAGACGAGGCAGAGAGAGAATGCAAATGCACACACACAGTTTAATAACAAAAGACAAAATATAAAGAGACTCCAAACCTGGAAACTGGCAAATGGTCCACACAAAGAATCAGGAACATAATCCAAAGACCACAAAGGAAGGAACAAGACGTCCATGAGAAATAAATACAATAAATACAACTCATGACCCACAACTAAAACACAACAGTTGGGAGAAAATAAACCATAATGAGTCCAGGCACAGGATTGTGGGGAATGTAGTTCATAATGGGAAGAACAAAGTCAGAAGGAGTGCCCTCTGGAGGAACTCATGGGCACTCCAGCTGGTGAACGTGACACTTATCAACACACAAAAGAGGAAGTGAGACTAAGGGTTTTAGTAAGTACGATCTTATAAAGTCTCATCAGATTCATTAAATTAATTTAAAAAGTATCAAGGCTGCATTTGTTCATGCAACAGAAACTCAGTATCTGTGAACAATCCTGTCTGTGAAGAAATAAAAGTTTAACAGCATGTGAAAATCACAAACATCTTAAAGAAAATGTGAAGAACTTTACATGTTCTCGTCTCTTTTCACTTCCTCTTTCTTTCTTCGTTTGGCTAATTCTCGCGCTCTGAAGGATGCTGCTTTATTTGTTTCGTCCATTTTATGATGATCTATTTTCTTATACAAAAAGTTTTTTTTTTTTTTTTTATAGTTTTAATTAAAGCTGATTTTAAAGCAGCAAGTGAGGGTAAAATGTACTTGAAAAGAGGAAGATAAAGAGTTTGTCTTCAAGAAAAAGCATCCTGTTCTCACTGTATTGTTTCATCACTGAAAAACGGTACGATTTATTTTAATTTGTTCACTGTACTTGAATGAATTTTCATAGAGAGAAAAAAAAGCTGTTGTTTATTCAAATATGACCCATTGCTTTATGGGTGAATTGCTCCAGAAATGTTCAAGTCATGTTTTACCTGAGAATCAAATGAAAAAAAGTATACAATATATTTGCATAAAACCATTGAGATTTTACTGTCATGAAAATAACCTTGATGAATTTCATGAGATTCACCTTCACAGAAGCTAAAATAAGTGTCTGTATATTGATTGTGATGTCAGTCAGAATGGCTCCTCCTCTTCCTCTAATCTTTCTGCTCATGATTTTGGGTAAGTCGGATTTATTTCTGCTTTTCAACATCCTCCAGCACTGCAGACTCATCAGTGATAATGAGCTGCACTTACATACCCTACTGGACATCAGATCATGAATGTGTTCTGGACCAAAGGCTCATTACAAGAGGGTAAAGAGCCTCCAGATCTGTCTGAGGACCCTGAAAACAATCAGAGGCTTCAGTATCTGGGAGATGAACAGCAGAACATCTGTCTTTCTTCTCTCGACGTCACTGCAGACTATGATATGTGCCTTTATGAAGGTCACGTGATCAAACTACTGTCAAATGTTCACACATTTGGTATTCTCACTTACTAAAGAGGAAACTGTGTTTGTGACCATGTTTAATGACATGATGCATTCAAGAACAAGGCCACTGGCAGATTATAAAGCTTAGAAGCTCTCATAAAAACATTCATACATTTAGATTAATCAATTCTGCTTCATCAGCGTGTTTTAAGTTCAATGTTTAACTTCTATTGCTATTAATCAATCAGTGAATTGGAGGTTTATCAAATGCACAGTTGGTGATGCTGATGATGAAATATGTTTTTTACATCACTGTCACTGCAATACCTTCCAGTGTTTTACAATCCCGCCTCCATCAGTTCCCATTTCAGGATAGTTGGGCTGAATATACAAATTAAAGTATAGTCATTCAAGCTATTATTTTCTCTGTCTCAAGATCAGGTTCCTTGTCATCACTGTCTGTATGAATATAGATATTCCCAAGTTTGAAAACTTTATTACATGAGCATCTTCATGGATTGATGTAAAGTTTCTCTCAGTTTAAGCTTTATGTCTTTAGTTTGATGATGTCATCAGCTAAAACTCTTCTTCTGCTTTATCAGCACTATAGTTGAGGTGTCAAAAGCTCATGTTAAAATATAATGTGTGAATCACGTGTTATTCAGTGTGAAAACGGCAATACTGGTTTCATCCTGATCATTTGTAGTGCTGTCTATGGTCACGGGTGTTGGTGAAACGGGTAAGAGCTTGATTTTATAACAATTCTGTCAAATATCTTAAGTGTGGGGGATTTATGGGAGATGGACTGGGGCTAGTTGTCACAGGGCTGTGTCTCAGAAACTATATGGTTTAAAATCAAAAGACCATTAGCACATTTTTTTTTTTTTTTCTCTAGTAGTATTTGGTGTTATTGACAAACACCTCGATAAAAATCCACTTTAATCTTGTACACAACAGATAACTGTATACAGACTTATATATTAAAGTGTGTCTCTATACAGGAAGTGGCTTTTAAAAATAAACCTGCCATAAGAAATATTCACCAGAGTAAAAGTGTGACAACTAACCCCAGAGTATGTGCTGTAAACACTAGCAGTGCACTGATATAAAATCAAAGGTGGATCATTACAGTTTCACAGTATGAAATTAAAAGGCATCGTTCTGGCAGAGCTCAACTGTCTATGATGTGCTGTCAATCAAAAACAGGGTGGGGAAAGACATTAGACAGTTACAAACTCACGTAGTGTAAAGATGACTGTTGCTGACATGCTCTTGGATAAATAAAGTATTTTATTGATTTCTGTGTGTATTAATCAAAGAACTATAGTTTATTTCTCTTTTGGTTTGTTCTGTTCAATCTTGAAATGGATGGTGCTCAGTTTTCACTGACAAGAAAGAGGAAGATCAGGGCACAGTGCAGCATGATCCTGGATCAACATTCCAATCAACCAATCAGATTTTAGGGACAGTTTACAGTTTATGTCAAGTTTAGGCTCGCAATCAGAGTTAGGTGCTTCTACATCAGTGTTATTCACCTATCATTTCCCTCTGGTTTTAAGGATAACTTATGGGTAGGGCTAGGTTTAGGGGTAGAGATATGGTTAGCATTACATTTTGGACAGGAAAGTTGTTTCTGGATCTACAAAATATGTTGACTCAGTCTAACTCTGCAAAATCAGGACGTGTGATAAGGGCACTGATGCTACATTAGGTGAACCACACACTAGTCCATGAGCAGCTATAGTGAAGATACAGTTGAGCTAGTGTCTTCATCTGTATGTCCAAACCTTATGGAATGAAAATATATTTCCATATATTTATGATCAATATATTATATGATGTAAATATAGTGAAAATATATGAAATAATATATTGCATTCATAGATAACACTTTAGAATTCTTCTTTTTTGAATTTTACGTTCTTTTATTAATGAATAACTACACAGGAACAAATGAGTAATGCATTATTAACACTGTAGTAACTATTATTAACTAACAATAAACTCTGATTAATTCATTAGTAAGTAACAGTGCTCAGTTGAAGGTTAGTTCACAATTAGCTAATCAGTAACTACTGTTTTTAATACCTCCTAGAGAACTACTAAGAACTACTATAGGTTCATAATTAATGTGAAAAATGCATAATGTATAATTAATTTTAAAGTGAAGATCATGGTAACACCTAGTAATAACTTAAGTGTTACCAAATACATCAGATGGAATTACTTTACACTGTTAAACCTTGCTGTAAAAAAACACCAAATTCTGACAGTAACATTTTCGAGAAAGTAGCCTACAGGAATATACTGTGAGTTAACATCGCTCAAAGACGAAACTCAGAGGCTGTGTTCTAAATCACACCCTACACCCTCATTCACTATTCCCTACATTAGTTCACTAATATAGTCCACTTGACAGAGTGAATGAAAAGAAGTGAGTGAATTCAGACACTGATAAGCAGAATCACTGAAGGACAGAGAAACAAGTATCCAGTAAAAAGAGACGAGCAGGAACACAAGAACTACAACTGACTTCAGCCACACTGAGTGTCAAACCAGGTTACAAACCAGTTTGACATTATTTCTTTCATACATGTGCAGAAGTTCTTGTTGAGAATTAACAGATATGGATGTTGATGTTTTATTGAAAATAATAAAGTTTGTAGTCACCATCATAATGACCAGTGTCTGCTTTAGTTGGGCTCTTGACTATCAGTTTTTCTCTGGCTGCTGTAACTGAATGTTTGTAAAGCTCATTTGTTATGGCAAGAAAAAGACAACAGGAAGTTGATCTATTTCTGTGTCTAATCTTTGATTTCTCTTTGATCTTTTTTTTTGTCTGTAATTCAACAGCGTTCAGCGTTCAATTAGTTATTTATATACCGAAGTCATATAGAGCATAAAACATTTTGAGCTCCTGCATAACTTCAAGACACACACAGACATCAACAATCAGAGTATGAATCTCAACAATGGTGACATTTAAAAGTTTTATGCCGCAATGCATGCTTGTGCCAGCATAGTACAAAACTCCCTGCATGCACTGCAGCATGAATAAATTATGCAGCTGAATGGTCTTTTTTTATCGCCACCATTGTTGAGATTCATGTGCTGATTTTTGATATCTGGGTGTATCTAAATACTGCAGGGGTTTTTTTTTTTTGTTTTTGTTTTTTTGCGCATGTATCATTGTAACTGATTGTTGTTGGAACTCTTGCTGTTTCACAGTGGCAATAATGTAAAATTTTAGTCTGTTAATAATGTAACTCAAGAGATTAAACACAGTAAGGGTTCAGTGAATCAAGAGACTATGCAATGGTTATTCAACTATGTGTTGGTCTTCATCAACACATAACTATCAGCACTCAATGTTCACTTTTTTTCCTTCATATTTTATCTGCCATAACAAATGTGGCTTGCAAAAACTGTTAAGGCAAAGGTCAAGAGCTCAACTAAAGCAAACACTGATTTCCTTAATGGTGACATCAAACCAAACATTTTCAATTAAATGTCAACATCTGTTAATTCTCAATGATTTATCTTCTATAAATAATATAAATAAAGTCAATCTGGTCAGTAATAAGTGTAATAAAATGTAATGGCTGGAAGTAGTAGTTTTTGTGTTTCTGCTTCTTCATCTCTTTCTGTTCTTGTCTTTCCTCTTCAGTGATTCTGCTTGTTAACAGCAGGTGTTCATCATTAATGCTCAATCATCACATACATTCACTTAATTATTGCAACACAGCATCAGTGGTACTTTTACTCTGTAGTGTGGACACTAGAGGATGTTCCTGTGGAGTTGAAAGGGTTAAAGTTATAAGATAAAAAGACACACCCACAAAATGTATTTTAACAATTACAAATTATAAGTTAAGAAACTTGAATACTGGCAACACTGTTGACAGTAGTTTACCATAAAATTAAGTTTTTGTGCTTAAGTTCAGGAGAAGATCAAGAAATGTTGTTGATATGCTGCGTGTTGCTGTATTTAAGAGATGATGATTGTGTTGTTGCTAATGCATTGAAAATGTCTTAAAAAAAAATGTTTAAAATATTTTCTGTGGACTGTAATGAAATAAGTTCACATTAATAAAATGCTCACATGATTAAAATATTATAAATATTAGTTCATAAATTTAAATGGCAATGGGAAAATTTAAGGTAGTCGGTTTCTGCAAATGAAATTAGTTAATGAGGAACATACTGTAGTTTAGAGTAAATAACTGTATTATATAGACAAAATAACATGATATTTCTATCACCTGTTTTATTTGAAATTAAGGTCCTATGATTAAGGGATAATGTACATCCAGTTTGTTACTTATAATCCATTACAATGTAACAGTCGTCCTGGCAACACGAGTAATCATTTTCAATATGGTCGCTAAACGGACACAAGATGGCGCCAGTGAGTCACGGTTTGTTATACAGTAGTTTGTTATACAGCTTTGTTGTTATTGACGACAGTCATTATCAGAAAATATCAAACCTCAGAATGTTTAAGAATGTCAATTGAAAACTCTACACATGCTGATTGCGATACATTAAAATATGAGCTTTAAGTAATAAATGGATTAATGGATTAATCTATTTCTATCTCTCTCTTATGGACACACATTAAGAAAGAGAAAAGCTGCAACTCGAGTGCCCATCTCTGCAATACGGCATATTTGCTTCAGTTGTTTCAGTGTTTCGCTCTGCCTATCACTAGTTTGAGGATCCAAATGCAGGATTTATTCAGAGGGTAATCCACAATCATAATCCAAAATCCATGCAATGGGTCAATGGGTCAGATCTTCAGGTGGAGTCTCAGGTGCAGTGCAGTGCAGTGCAGTGTGTTATGGAAAATGAAGTCCTTCTTGGTGTGTCAAAAGTCAGGGGTGGAGTGCCCTCTGGTGGCAATAACAGGCACTCTAATTGGTAATTGTAACAATATGAAAAGTGGCAATTCATTATGTATTATTTAATATATTGTAATATATAACACATTAAAATAATGCAATATATTATTTAATATATTTGTTCAGTATATTTAGACCATATAATATATTAATCATAAATATATGGAAATATGTTTTCGTTTCGTAAGGGAAGAATAGTGAAACATATCATATCATTAGTCATTATTTTAAAACATAAGCCACTGTTCATTTGTTGTAGGTGTTGCGATGGTGACATCAGTCATAATGGCTCCTCCTCTTCCTCTGATCTTTCTGCTCATGATTCATGGTGAGTCAATGCAACGCTCAAGAGAAATTGGATACTGCATTGTATATGTACATGCTGCTGCTAATTTTTTCAGGATGAATTCTGTGTTTCAGGGGTTTCTAGTGGTGATTGGGGTGTGAGTTACAGTCCTTCACACATCTGTGCACTAAAGGACTCATCAGTGATAATGAGCTGCACTTATACATACCCTACTGGACATCAGATCATGAAAGTCTTCTGGACCAAAGGCACTGTAAAAAAGGGTGAAGAGCGAACAGATCTGTCAGAGGACCCTGAATACAGTCAGAGGCTTCAGTATCTGGGAGATAAACAGTGTGCCATGAGACTGAGTCATGTGACACTGAAGGATTCACAGAAGTACTATTTCAGATTCATCACTGATAAGGACAAAGCGATGGGCATGACTGGAGTGACTCTTACTGTAACAGGTGACATTCATGAGGTTTCTCTCTTCTTCTGTGCATTATGTTGAATAATAATCAGTGTATGACAGCAGCACTAGATATAATGTGTGTGTTGTGTTCAGATCTTCAGGTGGAGTCTCCTGAGAGAGTGACAGAGGGAGATTCAGTCCGTCTGACATGTAAAAGCAGCTGAACTCTGACTGACAGAGCAACATTCATCTGGTACAGAAACTCACAGCCATTAACTGAGAGAAGAGACAGAAACAATGAACTCCTGCTGCAGTCAATCAGAAGAGAGGATGCAGGCAGATATAGCTGTGCTGTACACGGACACAATCACATCTCTCCTGCTGTTCAGATCAATGTCACGTGTGAGTACAGATTCACAGCAAAATCCCCAGTGTTAAATGAACACCCAAAGTGTACATATGACTCCATCTTTCCGGGTGTTAAAAAGTAACACTGAAGCGGTGTTAAAGTTAATGAGATAATTGATTGATGATTGAGTGATGATTGACAATTAGTGGAGACACCTGATGATAATAAGCAGAATCACTGAAGGAAAGAGAGGAAAAAGATGTTAATTAATGTTTTATGGAATGTTTCATTTCAAGTCACCATGAAAGAGGTCAGCGTTTGCTTTAGTTGGGCTCTTGACTCTTTACCTTTTATTGTTAATTGTTCTCTGGCTGCTCCAAATTTGTGTTTGTAAAGCACATTTGTTATGGTCAGAGAAAATATGATCTGGTCACAATTTAATTTGATGATATAATCATCATGTGATGGCCTACAATGATTGTAGTCCTGTGATTTTACAGCTTGAAATCCAACAAAAGTATGACTCTTTTTTTTTTTTTTTAAGAATAATACATTATGCACTAAAGCTTCAGTGTTTAAACACACACAGACATCAAGAATCAGCATCTGATTCTCAAGAACGGTGACGATAAATAAATACAAAATACTGACAAACAGATCAACTCTGAACATCACAAAACAAGCTACTGTCACAACAAAACAACAGAGAAATAAAGCAAACATGAACAATCTACGAAATTTACAGGACAATTCAGCTGCATAATTTATTCATGCAGCAATGCATGATGAGAGCCATGGATGAGTTTTGATTGGTGGCTCCCATCATGCACTGCAACATGAAGCACTTTGTTTGATTGTCACCATTGTTGAGGGTCATATGCTGATTCTTGATGTCTGTGTGTGTTTCAAAAAAACCTTCAGATTATAAAAGCTCTGCTGGATCTCAAGCGGTAACAGAGAGTTACTATAAAGAAATAATATAACATCTATATCACCAGTTAATACTGGATGTCACCAATGAAACTGGCCATTTCACCATGAGCAAACACAACCATTATGACTGTGCTTCCCAAAGCATTGTAAAGCTAAATTGATAAGCTTTGGCTCACAGCACTTTTGGGAAACACAGCTCAGATCATAGTTTCTCTGGCCATAACAAATGGGCTCTACAAACACAAAGCTGGAGCAGCCAGAGATAAATTAATGTTAATAAATAGAGTCAAGAGCCCAACTAAAGGAAATGCTTTTCACCATCATGGTGACTTCAAACTAAACTTTCATTAAAACATTAACATCTAAACATCTGTTAATTCTCAATAAGAACTTTTGTTGATGTATGACAGAAATCAAATCAAACTGGTTAATAATAAGTGTAATAATGTTTAATGGCTGGAAGTCAGTTGTAGTTGTTGTGTCTCTCTCTCTTTTTCTCTTGTTGTTTCTTCAATGATTCTGCTTATTATCATCAGGTGTCTCCACTAATTGTCAATCATCACTCAATCATCAATCAATTATCTCATTAACTTTAACACTGCTTCAGTGTTACTTTTTAACACCCGGCAAGATGGACTCATATGTACACTTTGGGTGTTCATTTAACACTGGGGATTTTGCTGTGTTCATTTGTTCTTTTAAAAATTGGATATTATCTTTGAATGAGATGATTTAAATGTTTAAATGTCGTCCTTTTCAGATGCACCCAAGGGTGTCTTAGTGTTGATAACTGGATCTGGTGAAATAGTGTCGGGAGATTCAGTGACTCTGATCTGCAGCAGTGATTCAAACCCTCCTGCTCTGAACTTCAGCTGGTTTAAAGGAGGAACATTTGTAGGATCTGGAAGAATCTACAACATCTCAAAGATCAGCTCTGATGACAGTAAAAAATACAAGTGTGGTGCCTACAATGAACATGGAGAGAAATACTCTGATGCTTTGACTTTAAACGTCATGTGTGAGTTTATTATGAAATATAGTCCATATGAGTGATTTTAAACGTGTAAGAGGTCTTAAATAATTTGGTGATTGTCATTAGACTCTCCCAGGAACATCTCAGTCTCCATCATTCAGTCTGGTCAGATTTGGGCGGGAGATTCAGTGACTCTGATCTGCAGCAGTGATTCAAACCCTCCTGCTCTGAACTTCAGCTGGTTTAAGGAGAATGAAAGCTCAGCTGTTGGATCTGGACAGAGATTCAGTGCACTACAGAGTGGACGCTTCTACTGCCAGGCTCACAATCAACATGGATCTCAGAGATCAGACGCTGTAACTGTGACTGTTAAAGGTAGAGCAGCTCATATACTTACATTACTCTTACTAAAGTGAGGAAAATTAATCTGTTCAGATGTTTTACTTTTTTGTAGGATATCTGGTGATATTATACATATCCACTGGAGTGGTTTGTGGAGCTGCAGTTATCATTATGATGCTGATTTGGTAAGATATAGCGGTGTGTAAAAGTGCTTGCCCCCTAAGAGAAATACAGCATCAGAGTTTCCCTTTCGAGGGAACTCGGGCTGCGTCCAATAGGAACACTTTGGGAACGCCTCCAGTGTGATAGTGTCTGATGCAAGATTGTCAACTAATCCAATGGCGAGAGTGAACGTCACGGGTGGGTGATGTCACGACCAGGAAAGGATAAATACACATCCGGTGCAACCGGCTTCAGCTTTTCTGCCTCAGCAAAGCACTCTATGTGAAACTGTCTTTGTCTATTTATTGTTGTCTGTCACGTTATCATACAGCTCAATATCACAGTTATAATGGCGAACACTCAGGCATTTAAACCGTGTGTTCCTCCCTGCCCTTGTTTTCTCACGAGTGGGGATTCACAGTTTGTGCATGATGTGTTTGGGAGCGGAGCATGCTCTTTCAGCCTTCGAGGGGGCTGAATGCGAGCATTGTGAAAAACTTCCCCTAAAGACACTTTTCGAGGAAAGTGCGCAGGCAAGCGTTCCCCACGGCTCTGGATCCGCAGCTGCCGAGGCAGCGCGGAGAAAGATGTTGTGGGGCTCGCAGATGGATCTGTCAGAGGGGCTTGAGACGGGCACGAGTGCTCTTTCTCAGCCTTCACCTGGCAGATCTCGCGCCCCCTCCTGGTGTCGGAAGCCCGCCTCACGGCTTCTTCCGCCCAGGGAGAGGGCTCGCCGCATCAGCACTCTAGTTCTGAGGAATTAGACAAGCTGAGCATCGTAATGGGGGAAGATCAATCGCCATCATTTTCCCCAGAGTACGAGGAGCTGGTGGATGTGCTCTCTTGTGTTGTGTCTAAATTAAACATTGATTGGCCTTGATGAGCCTTGGCGCTCGTCCAAAAAGCAAACTAGACGAGCGATTTTTATCAACCAATAAAGCACTTCCACCACGGGGCCTTCCCTTTTTCCCTGATTTACATGATGAATAATCTAGAACTTGGAAAAAGCCATATTCATCACGTCTTTTCAGCCCTCATGTAAAGCATTATTCCAACATAAGGGGGCTGAAAGAATATGGTTATGGGGCGATGAACAGACGCTTGCGGGCTATCTGTCCCCGGGTTCAGCATCGTCCCTGAAGGCCCCCACGCTTCCCACAAAACCACTAAAAGCTACATCAGGGTTAGTGGGAAAAGCGCACACGGCAGCAGGTCAGGCTGGTGCGTGCTTGCATACTATGGCTGTTTTGCAAGCATAGTCAAGTCAAGTCAAGTCACCTTCATTTATATAGCGCTTTTTACAATGCAGATTGTGTCAAAGCAGCTTAACATTGATAATTGGTATATAATTTTTCCTTTTAAAGAATAGTGTCAATGCAGGCAGATGAAAAGCACTGTTGAATAAATGTCAAGGATACTGTTGAATATCAAATGTCAAGTCAAATTAAATTAAATTAGGGCTGCACGATTAATCGTATTTTATCACGATAACGATATCTGCTTCTCTCGATTGATTTTAAATAATCGTCACGATATTGGCCCGCTCTATGAAAATGAACATAATTTGGAAATATTGGAAGTAATATTAGGAATTTCGCTGTTTTATCTTTTGAAGTTCCTAAAGTTTTTACCAGTTTTCATAATGTTGATCAGCTAGAAATGATTTTTCTTTGCTTTACGAATTTGCCGGGCAATTTTAATCTGGTTTGTCTTATTGCAAACGAATTGTGTTGCTTTAAAATCTAATGTGAATACATATTACAAAGCGCTCACCAAAACCATGTTTTGTATTGATTTACCATCTAACGAAGTTATCATAGTTGGTTAAATTTAAGTCTTTGTGCCACCTACAGGCCTTTTGGGTGAAGTGTAGGTTGGTAAAGAACTTGCAAAATAGCCATAGTTACATTAATCTTTTGATAGAATAAACATGATTAATAATCGTGATTATAATTTTGAGGAAACTGTGGCACTGGCTGTGTTGTCGATGATGTCTTCACAATGGATGATCTAGTCGACTCGATCTCTGCTGATACTTCAGGGCTGCGTTGTGGTCGTATCAAGCGCCGGTCCTCGGTCTCATCTGGAAACGGCCCGAATCCAGTTGGCTACGGTAAACCTCGGGATAAACAGAAAGGCTAATATTAGCGTAGATGCCATTCTTTTTCTGATGTAACAAGTACATCTGGTGTTATAGGAAGTGTTCCCGGTTCCGGCTGAACTAATTTATGCAGCCTAATAATCCTTTAACGGATTTGAAAATATAAATATATAATGTGTTATGTGTATGCCAGGTTAAAGAGATGCGTTTTTAGTCTAGATTTAAACTGACAGAGTGTGTCTGCATCCCGAACAATGCTAGGAAGGTTGTTCCACAGTTTAGGTGCCAAATAGGAGAAGGATCTACCAACTGCAGTTGATTTCGATATTCTAGGTATTATCAGCTGGCCTGAATTCTGAGATCGCAATAAACGTGAAGGACTATAATGCATTAAGAGCTCGCTTAGGTACTGGGGGGCTAAACCATTTAGTGCTTTGTAAGTAATTAGCAAGATTTTAAAATCTATACGATGTTTAACAGGAAGCCAATGCAGTGACGACAGAACTGGGCTAATATGGTCATACTTCCTAGTTCTAGTAAGGACTCTAGCTGCTGCATTTTGTACGAGCTGTAGTTTATTTATCAAGCGGGAGGAACAACCACCCAGTAGAGCGTTACAGTAGTCTAACCTTGAGGTCATGAACGCATGAACTAACTGTTCTGCATTCTTCATTGAGAGCATATGTCGTAGTTTAGATATATTTTTAAGATGGAAGAAAGCGGTTTTACAGATGCTAGTAACATGGCCTTCAAATGAAAGATTGGTATCAAAGAGCACACCCAAGACTTAACAGAGCAGCCATCAAGTGTTAGACAATATTCTAGGTTATTACGTGAAGAAGTTTTTGGTCCAAAAATTTGAATCTCTGTTTTTTCTGAATTTAGTAGCAGGAAATTACTGGTCATCCAGTTTTTTATATCAGCTATGCATTCTGTTAATTTTGTGAATTGGTAAGTTTCGTCAGGGCGTGAAGAAATATAGAGCTGAGTATCATCAGCGTAACAATGAAAACTAACGCCATGCTTCCTAATGATATCTCCCAAGGGTAGCATGTACAGAGTGAAAAGCAATGGTCCTAGTACTGAGCCTTGCGGTACTCCATATTTAACTTGTGATCGATATGATATCTCATCGTTTACTACTACAAACTGATAACGGTCAGATAAGTATGATTTGAACCATGCCAATGCAATTCCACTAATGCCAACATAATTTTCAAGTCTATTTAAGAGAATATTGTGATCGATAGTGTCAAATGCAGCACTAAGATCCAGTAACACTAATAGAGAGATACAACCACGATCTGATGATAAGAGCAAATCATTAGTAACTCTGACGAGAGC
Source organism: Megalobrama amblycephala (assembly GCF_018812025.1). NCBI lineage: Eukaryota > Metazoa > Chordata > Actinopteri > Cypriniformes > Xenocyprididae > Megalobrama > Megalobrama amblycephala. Next base: position 9,077,199 of record NC_063050.1, on the reverse strand, counting down.
AGTCTCAGTACTATGGTACGGTCTAAATCCTGACTGGAAATCCTCACAGATATTATTTCTTTCTAAAAAGGAACATATTGGCGATGAAACTGCCTTTTCTAGTATTTTTGACAGAAAAGTAAGATTTGAGATCGGCCTGTCATTGACTAATTCTTTAGGATCAAGTTGTGGTTTTTTAATAAGAGGTTTAATAATAGCCAGCTTAAAAGTTTTTGGTACGTATCCTAATGACAAAGATGAATTAACAATATTAAGAAGGGGATCTATGACTTCTGGAAGCATCTCTTTCAATAGCTTAGTTGGTATAGGGTCTAACATACATGTTGTTGATTTTGATGATTTAACAAGTTTAGACAATTCTTCCTCTCCTAAAGCAGTAAATGAAATGAATTTTTCCTCAGGGACACTACAATGCAATGTCTGACACGATACTGTAGTAGACGTTGCATGGTTATAATTTTCTCTCTAATATCAATCTTGCAAGTAAAGAAGTTCATAAAGTCATTACTGCTGTGATCTTTGGGAACATCAGAAGTTGAAGCTTTATTTCTTGTTAATTTAGCCACTGTATCAAATAAATACCTAGGGTTGTGTTTATTTTCTTCTAAGAGTTTTGAAAAATAGGCAGATCTGGCAGTTTTTAAGGCCTTTCTGTACTCAATCATTTTCTCTCTCCACGAAATGCGAAATACTTCTAGTTTTGTTTTCTTCCAGCTACGCTCCATTTTTCTGGCTGCAGTTTTTAGGGCCCGAGTCTGCTCACTGTACCATGGTGTTGGATTAAATTCCTTAATCTTTTTTAAACGCAAACGAGCGACTGAATCTAATGTGCTGGAAAAGACAGAGGCAATAGTTTCTGTTGCAACATCAAGGTCTTCTAAGCTGTCTGGTATGCTAAGGTGATGAAACTGATCAGGAAGATTATTTATAAAGCAATCTTTAGTGGTAGAAGTGATGGTTCTACCATATTTATGGCAGGGAGGCAGTTTAGCCTCTTTGACTAAATGTAGTATACACGAGACTAGATAATGATCTGAGATGTTGTCACTCTGCTGCAGAATTTCAACGGCGTCAATATCGATTCCATGTGATAATATTAGATCTAAAGTATGATTACGACAATGAGTGGGTCCTGACACGTGTTGTCTAACACCAATAGAATTTAGAATGTCCGTAAATGCCAATCCCAATGAGTCTTTTTTATTATCTACATGGATATTAAAATCACCAACAACAAGGACTTTATCTGCAGCTAGTACTAACTCTGATAGAAAATCAGCAAATTCTTTGATAAAGTCTGTACGGTGTCCTGGTGGCCTGTATACAGTAGCCAACACAAATGTCAACTTAAATAATGTTACGTAAAGCACCATCACTTCGAAGGAATTATATTTGAAAGACTTTTGACTAATACTGTAAATATTACTATAAATTACAGCAACACCTCCCCCTTTGCCTTTCTGTTGAGGATTGTGTCGATAATCATAACCTTGAGGGCTAGACTCATTTAAAGTAATGTAATTGTCCGGTTTTAGCCAGGTTTCTGTCAAACACAGCACATCTAGATTATTGTCTGTGATAATATCATTTACAATAAGTGCTTTTGAAGAAAGTGATCTAATATTTAACAATCCAAGCTTTATCATTTGTTTATCATTATTATCTTGATTTTTTTTATTTGTTGAACATCAATTACATTTTTTCCATTAAATGAGTTTGGAAGTTTTTTGTTTTTATTAATTCGGGGTACAGACACAGTCTCTATTTGATAATATCTAGGTGCAAGAGTTTCTATGTGTTGGGATTTATCTGACTTCTGTAACGTGAGGCAGCTAGCAGACGGTCGGTTTAGCCTGGGCCGTAGTTTGTCATGTTTCAGCTCTAAGACTATGTGCCATATTACTAGAGAGAAGAGCAGCACCATCCCGGGACGGATGAATACCATCTCTTTTCAACAGGTCAGGTCTGCCCCAAAAACTTTTCCAATTGTCTATGAAACCTATATTATTCTGCGGACACCACTTAGACAGCCAGCCATTGAGTGATGATAATCTGCTAACTATCTCATCACTCCAACGAACAGGAAGGGGACCAGAGCAAATTACTTCTCCTGACATTGTACTTGCGAGTTCACACACCTCTTTAATGTTAATTTTAGTGATCTCCGACTGGCGAAGTCGAACATCATTTGTGCCGACGTGAATAATAATTTTAGAGTATTTACGATTAGCATTAGCCAGCACTTTTAAATTTGCTTTGATGTCAGGTGCTCTGTCTCCCGGCAAACATGTGACTATGGTGGCTGGTGTCTCTATTTTCACGTTCCGTGTAATATAATCGCCAATTACTAGGGCACTTTCAACAGGATTCTCAGTGGGTGCGTCACTGAGTGGGGAGAACCTGTTTGATGTTCTTAATGGAACGGAAGAGTGGTGTTTTCCGCGACTAGGCCGCCTCACCGTTACCCAAGTGCCCTGCTGCGCGGGCTCTACAGCCGGAACCGAACAATGTACAGAGTTCACTAAGCTAGTCGCATCCAAAACAGTATCTGAAGCCCCAGCATTCTTACTATCCTCGATTAAAGTTTGGATGCGTGTCTCTAATTCTGAGATTCTCTCTGTCAGCCTGACTATTTCCCTACATTTATGACATGTAAATCCCTCATCGCTGACAGAGAGGTCTATGCTAAACATGTGACAGATGGAACACGATATAACACTGGGAAAGGATGACTCACCGTGTTTGTAGACTGATCCGAGTTGCCACAGCTGTTTGATGAACGCGTTGGAAGAGAAGCGCGCGAGACCGATGACAAGTTAAACAAGCTAGCGAGATGCAAACGTGTTGTAACAGCGATTTAGATTCAAAGATTACAAGCTGGCGACGAACTTCGAGAACTTCTGAGGGCAGCCCCACGCGGGGTGGTGTGGTACACACCTCAGTATACGGTGCCCGTTCCACCTCGTGGCCCTCAGGGGGTCGTTCTGCCAACCCCGCCACCTCTGGTGCTTTGGGGCGCAGTGTTTCCCACCGAATTAGTGACGCAGTGTTCAGAACAACACGACACTGTGTCACATCCTCTGAGCAGGATAAATTTACATCAAAAATGTGCTGTGAACAAAACATCAGAGGCCAGCCTCAAGAGGCTGGTTCCCTTAGTAGATTTTCTGGTAGAGTGGAAATCTCTTCAAAATATCTCACGTTGGGTCCTGCAAATTATAGGAAAAAGGTTACAAAATCCAGTTTTGGTGCCGTCCACCTTTCAAGGAGTGCTGCAAACGTCAGTGCTTCCACAGCAGGCTCTGGTGTTGGAGCAAGAAATAAAAACCTTATTAGCAAAAGAGGCTATAGAGAGGGTTCCGGTTGCCGACAGGCAGTCAGGGTTTTACAGCCAGTATTTCTTGGTTCCAAAAAAGGATGGGGGGCTGCGCCCTATTTTAGATCTACGTCATCTGAATCAAGCAGTACAAAAGCTAAAATTCAAGATGCTGACGATAAGTCAAATCGTGACTCAAATCAAATCCGAGGATTGGTTTGTCACAATAGATCACAAGGACGCATACTTCCATATCTCCATCCTTCCACAGCACAGGAAGTTCCTGAGGTTCGCTTTTGGGGGCGAAGTGTACCAATTTCAGGTTCTTCCATTCGGCCTAGCTCACCCCGCACATTCACGAAGTGCGTAGATACAGCGCTGGCCCCGCTCAGGCTGCAGGGCATACGCATCCTGAATTATATCGACGATTGGTTGATTTTAGCACAGTCAGAGGAGATGGCAGTTCAGCATCGAGATGTCGTTCTCGCACATATTCAGAAATTGGGGTTGAGACTGAATGCCAAGAAAAGCGTGCTTACTCCACAGAGGACCACTTTTCTTGGTGTGGTGTGGGATTCGGTGACAATGCGAGCATGTCTATCTCCAGCTCGCATCACTGCTATTTTACTAGCCATGAAATAATTGAAGCTAGGCCAGTCATGCACTGTAAAACAGTTCCAGAGACTGTTGGGTCTGATGGCAGCAGCGTCCAACGTGATACCTTTTGGCCTGCTGTACATGAGACCCTTACAGTGGTGGCTCAGGACCAAAGGGTTTTCCCCAAGGGGCAACCTATTTCGTATGATCAAGATCACGTGGCGCTGTCAAAAATTGGTTCCTGTCCCAGGGCCCTGTGTTAGGAGCTTGATGTCGTCATATCACTCTGACGACAGACGGAAGGCCGCTCAGCTCAGGGTCTGTGGAAGAGTCATCAGCTCTCGTGGCACATAAATTGCCTGGAGATGATGGCAGTCTTCAATGCATTGAAGTTCTTCCTTCCAGACCTAAGGGGCCATCATGTGCTAGTCAGAACAGACAATACATTGGTGGTCTCGTATATAAATCGGCAGGTGGGTCTGAGGTCGCGCCCATTATACAAAATGGCGCAACAGATCCTCCTTGAGATCTCTCCTTGAGAGCTATCTATATTCCAGGGACTCACAATATTGGAGCAGACATTCTGTCGAGGCAGGGGCTGAGGCCAGGGGAATGGAGACTTCACCCAGAGGTGGTGAAGCTCATATGGGAGATTTATGGCCAAGCAGAAGTGGATCTGTTCGCGTCTCAGGATATGACACACTGTCCACTTCGGTTCTCCCTCACTCATCCAGCTCCTCTGGGACTGGATGCCATGGTACAGACGTGGCCGAGGCTGCGTCTGTACGCATTTCCCCCAGTTGCTCTGCTCCCAGTTCTGGAGAGAATATGCCAGGAAGGGAGAATTCTACTGCTAGTAGCACCTCACTGGCCGAGCCGCATATGGTTCTCGGACCTAATAGCTCTTCTCGATGGCTCACCTTGGAAGATTCTGATCAGGAGGTACCTCCTGTCTCAGGCGGGGGGCACGATTCTTCATCCCTGTCTAGAAATGTGGAATCTGTGGGTTTTGCCTCAGAGGGGGCCAAACTTATAGAGGCTGGTCTCTCAACTGAGGTTGTAGGGACCATTCTTCAATCCAGAGCTCCTTCCACGAGGAAACTATACGCCTTGAAGTGGAAACTGTTCACTTCCTTGTGTCAAGAACGACAGTTGGATCCAGTCTGCCCGATAGGTACAGTACTTGAGTTCCTACAGTGCCGTTTCTTTTGGCCCACTCATCTTTGCAGAATTGTGGTAATTCAGCCAGATTGGAGGGATTTCTAACCGCCTTTTTAAGGTCATGCCACAGCATCTCAATAGAATTGAGGTCAGGACTTTCACTAGGCCACTCCAAAGTCTTCATTTTTTTTCTTTTCTTCAGCCATTCAGAGGTGTGTTTTGGATTATTGTCCTGCTGCAGAACCCAAGTTTTCTTCAGCTTGAGGTCACAAACAGATGGCCGGACATTGTCCTTCAGGATTTTTTGGTAAACAGCAGAATCCATGGTTCCATTTATCACAGAAAGTCTTCCAGGTCCTGAAGCAGCAAAAAAGCCCCAGACCATCACACCACCACCATATTTTACTGTTGGTATGATGTTCTTTTTCTGAAATGCTGTGTTACTTTTACACCAGACGTAATGGGACACACACCTTCCAAAAAGACATTTGTCTCATCAGTCCACAGAGTATTTTCCCAAAATTCTTGGGGATCATTAAGATGTTTTCTGTTAAAACTGAAACAAGCCTTTATGTTCTTTTTGCTCAGCAGTGGTTTTCGTCATGGAAATCTGCCATGCAGGCCGTCTCTTTCTTATGGTGGAGTCATGAACACTGACCTTAACTGAGGCAAGTGAGGCCTGCAGTTCTTTGTATGTTGCTGTGGGGTCTTTTGTGACCTCTTGGGATGTGTCATCGCTGCGTTCTTGGGGTCATTTTGGTTGAGCGGCCACGCCACTCCTGGGAAGGTTCACCACAGTTCCATGTTTTCACCATTTGTGGAAAATGGCTCTCACAGTATTTATATCATTTTTTACCTCTAATACACCACTATGTCCAACGGCATTCACCACTCGATTTGTGAGGTCTGATCACGCTCTGACAGCCGAAGTGATGTCTAGCACTCATTGAAGTATATGCGCGAGACATCACTGCCATTGTCAGAGCGCGAGTGATGAATGCCGTTGGAAATAGTGGTGTATTAGAGGTAAAAAATTATATAAATACTGTTCGGTTTCTCACACAAACCGATCGTTTCATGTCTTAAGACATCAATGTGCCATCACGAGCCGCAGGGTTTAATTTGGATTTGTCTGTCGTGTTTTATTTACTCTTATAATCCAAGTTCCGGCAGACGGCAGCGGTTGGAGTTAAAAATCATCAATTGTGTTCTACTGAAGAAACAAAGACACCTACATCTTGGATGCACTGGGGGTAAGCAGATAAACATCAAATTTTCATTTTTGGGTGAACTATCCCTTTAAGTTATGTTTTAACAGCGGGGGGCAAGCACTTTTTCACACAGGGCCATGTGGTTTGGATTTTGTTTTCCCTTCATAATAAAAGCCTTCATTTAAAAAAACTGCATGTTGTGTTTACTTGTGTTTTCTTTGATTAATATTTAAATTTGTTTGATGATCTTAAACATTAAAGTCTGACAAACATGCAAAAAATAAAAAATCAGGAAGTGGGCAAGCAATTTTTCACACCACTGTATGTGTCTGTGGTACTACCCAGCTAACAGAATTTTGTTATAAGAAGTTTCTCTAAATATTCAGTGTTGGTTCTGGGAACGTAAAAAATGTTTTTTAAGTTCCCAGAACCAACACTGAATATTTAGAGAATGTTCTTATAACAAAATTCTGTTAGCTGGGTATGTAGTGTGTGTGAATGAGTGACTGAGTCAGAAGGTTGTGAATTCAGTGAGACGTCATGATGACCATGAGCCAAAGCAAATTTTCCAATTTTCCATCCTATCTTTCCACACTGACAGCAATTCAGTTAGTTATTGAATGAGGAAGTCTGAAGCTCACATCTTTACTGCAGTAAATCCTGAAGATACACCAGATTTCATCACATTCAGAACGGCAGTGCCCCGTCCTAGAGAAACCTCATTGGTTCAAAATTATAATTGTGTATTAAACATCATGTAAGTTCTGATTGGTTGTAATTGTGTCAAATCATTGTCTTTAAAGGGGAATCAGGTGGATGAAAAGGAGAAATGACACACAGGAGTCTCAGGTGAGAACAGTTTATTTGGTTATCAGTAGTTTACTGATCAGGTAAATGAATTTGTAACTAAAAGTGAAAGTTTAAATGTAGTTGTGTCTTTATTTAATGAGTTGTTTATATATATCATTTTATTTTCTCTCTATTCATTTTTTTCTATCTTTTTTTTTTTTTCTTTTAATGGCACAGATGGTTGATTCCAGACCTCCTCATGACAGACACAAAGCTTGTGATGTTGAATTGAGTGAACCTGTGTATGAGAATCCAACGGTAAATATTTTAACTGAGGATTTCCTACACTTTTAGTCAAACAGAATTAAACGCTCCTCAATGTCAGTGTGAAAATATCAAATGTCTTTTGATCAGAAATATGGAAATTTAAATAACACATTACTGTTTTTACTTTGTCTCTTCATTCATAAAGGCTGATCAATTTGATGATTGTAAACCCGAACTGAACTCGTCTGTGTATGAAAATCTTCTAGTAAGTAAGAAAACGTCTCGGGTTACGAGTGTAACCCCTGTTCCCTGAGTAAGGGAACGAGACGCTACGTCAATGACGTGATGGGAAACTTCTGCATTTTGTGTTTGTGAAGCACCTCTGTATCCAACCAATGAGAAGACGTGACGTCAGAGGCGGGTGACGTCACGGACCAGGAAACTATAAAGCATACCCAAAAACAGAGAACGCCAGCTTCTGGAATATGTCTGAAGCAAGCGCTCCAGGTATGAAGGAGGTACGGCAACGTGACGTAGCGTCTCGTTCCCTTACTCAGGGAACAGGGGTTACACTCGTAACCCGAGACGTTCCCTTTCGTGGGAACTATCGACGCTACGTCAATGACGTGATGGGAACGCTGTCCCAACTACGCCGTATCTTCAAGTGCCTGGCTGCTATCTTGCAAGACCAAGGAACCTGGAGTAGAACTTATATTAAGGTTATAAAATCTGATAAAAGTGTGCTGGGATGACCATCCAGCTGCACCACATATGTCGTCCAGTGACACTCCTGACAAAAGAGCTTTAGAAGCGGCCATACCTCTTGTGGAATGGGCTCTAATGGCTAAGGGACATGGCTGTCCCACTGCTTTATATGCGAGTGAGATGGTCTCGACCACCCACTTGCTCATCCTCTGCTTGGATGCTGGGCCCCCCTTCTAGGGGACCCGTAACATACAAATAGTTGATCTGTTTTTCTCCACAGGGCAGCTCTGTGGGTGTAGGCATCCAGGGCCCTCACAGGGCAAAGCAGATTACGTTTTTCCTGATCCTGATTCTCAAATGGAGGAGGACAGAAAGCCTCCAGTATGATGGGACCTGGGACTCTAGTGGGGACCTTTGGCACATAGCCCGGTCTAGTGTGTAAGAAAGCCTTGGTCATGCCAGGCGCAAATTCTAGACATGATGGAGCGACTGACAGCGCTTGCAAATCACCAATCCTCTTCAAGGAAGAAATTGCTAACAGAAAGACTGTTTTCAGTGTTAGAAATTTATCTGACACTTCTTCTATCGGCTCGAAGGGGGCCTCAGCTAACCCTCGGAGCACGGTAGACAGGTCCCAGGTCGGAGTCTTTGTGCGCACCGAAGGCCTCAACCTCAGTGCACCACGGAGGAAGCGTATGACTAGGGGGTCTTGACCCACCGAGGAGCCCCCTACAGGATTATGATAAGCCGAGATGGCTGCGATATATACCTTCAATGTTGAAGGGGTTAAGCCTTCTGAAAACTTTTCCTGAAGGAATTGTAGCACACAGCTAATAGGAGAGTGGACAGGGTCCGTATTATGCCAGCCACACCATGTGGCGAACAGTTTCCATTTATACATATACAGCTTCCTCGTGGAGGGAGCTCTGGAGTGAAGGATGGTCTCCACAACCTCGGTTGGGAGACCAGATTCTATGAGCCTTGCCCCCTCAGAGGCCAGGCCCATAGTTTCCACATTTCTGGGCGGGGATGGAGAATCGTGCTGCCCGCTTGTGACAGGAGATCCTGTCTGAGAGGAAGCTCCATAGGAGAGCCGTGAAGGAGAGATATTAGGTCCGCAAACCATATTCTTGTCGGCCAGTAAGGGGCCACCAGTATTAGGTCGGCCCTCTCCTGGCGAACCTTCTCCAGAACTCCCGGGAGCAATGAGACTGGGGGGAATGCATACAGACGTAGCCTCGGCCACGTCTGTAGCATAGCATCTAGCCCTAGAGGCGCTGGGTGCTCCAGAGAGTACCACAGAGGGCACTGAGTTGACTCCTCTGTGGCAAATAGATCGACTTGAGCTTGACCGTAGACTTTCCATATCAACTCCGCCACCTCGGTGTGGAGTTTCCATTCCCCCGGCCTCGCGCCATGCCTCGACAGAGCGTCTGCTCCCACATTCAACCGCCCCGGAATATACGCTGCTTTCAATGAAAGGAGTTTTCCCTGGGCCCACAGGAGGATGCGGCTGACCAGATTGCATAGCAGGCGAGACCGCAAACCCCCTTGGTGGTTGATATATGAGACCACCGTAGTGTTGTCCGTGCGGACCAACACATGGTGTCCCCTCAGGTCTGGGAGGAAGTGTTTTAGTGCTAGAAACACCGCCATCATCTCCAGCCGATTTATGTGCCAGGAGAGGTGATGGTCCTCCCAGAGACCCTGAGCTGAGCGACCACTCATGATCGCCCCCCAGCCCGTGAGGGAAGCATCTGTCGTTAGCATTACATGACGACGAGGAGTTCCCAACACGGGTCCTTGGGACAGGAACCAAGGCTTTTTCCACATGACCAGAGCACGAAGGCATCGCCGCGTGACTTTGATCATACGAAAAGGATTTCCCCTCGGGGAAAACCCCTTGGTCCTGAGCCACCACTGTAAGGGTCTCATGTGCAGAAGGCCAATAGTAACAACGTTGGACGCAGCTGCCATCAGACCCAACAGTCTCTGAAACTGTTTTACAGTGAGTGACTGGCCTAACTTCACCCCGTTCACGGCCCCGAGAATGGAACTCACATGAGCAGGGGTCAATTGCGCCTGCATCGTGGTGGAATCCCAGATTACACCCAGATAATTTGCAAACTGACTCGGGACCAGCACACTCTTTTTGGCATTGAGCCTCAACCCAAGCTTCTCCATGTGTGACAGAACACCATCTCGATGTTGAACTGCTAGACGCTCTGTTTGAGCTAGTATCAACCAATCGTCGATATAGTTCAATACGCGGATGCCCTGGAGTCTCAACGGAGCCAGCGCTGCATCCACGCACTTCGTGAACGTGCGGGGTGATAGAGATAGGCCGAAAGGAAGGACCCTGTATTGGTAAGCTTCGCCCCTGAAAGCAAACCTGAGGAACTTCCTGTGAGAAGGATGGATGGATACATGAAAATAAGCGTCTTTCAGATCTATTGCCACAAACCAGTCCTCGGACCTGATCTGTGGGATAATCTGTTTGAGTGTGAGCATCTTGAACTTCAACTTCTTTACAGATCGATTTAGCACACGTAAATCTATGATCGGATGCAACCCTCCATCCTTCTTTGGAACAATGAAGTAGCGGCTGTAAAAGCCCGACATTTTGCTGGGAGGAGGAACCCTCTCTATAGCTCCTTTTTGCAAAAGCGTCGTAACTTCTTGTTCCATCACCAGAGACTGCTCTGGGGCTACCACTGTGTGGAGAACCCATTGAACTTGGGCGGTCGAGAACCGAACTGAATTCTGTAACCCTGTTGTATTATGAGCAGTACCCATTTCGAAATGTTCGGGAGACTTTTCCATTCTTCCACATATTCTACTAAGGGAACCAGTCTCTCGAGACTGGTCTCTGGTGTTTTTTGAGCACTTGGCTCGTTCATCTGACACGGCGCACCGGCAGACAAACGAATCGAGCGCTGACCGACCCCCCTCGGAGGATCGGTGGAGACCGCTGCGCCCTGACGCACACTGGGTGGCAGGGTTGGCAGAGCGGCCCCCTGAGGGCAACGGGGTAGGACGGGCGCCTGATATGACAATTGAATTACCCCGGAGGGGACTGCCCTCAAAGGTCCCGAGTGACTGGCGTCAGGACCTTTTCTTGGAAGCCTTCCGGGAGATAATGACGGTCCTCAGATCCGCCCTACCCCCGGAAGGCTTCGCCTGTGCCGGCCGCCCGGTCCCCAAGCTTTCTGCGGGGGAGCCCGGGTGGCCACACTGGCTTTCTGCTGCGCCCTGTGCGCCGAGGAGCTGGCTATCGGCCGAGGCTGCTCCCGCCCAGCAGCCTCGGGGGGAAGAGAGCGACGGGGGAGAAGCTTTTGAAGCGCCGCTGACTGTTTGCGTGTCTCCTGGAACCTGTCGACAACAGATGTCACTGCGTCGCCGAACAGGCCACCAGGAGACAGCGGCGCGTCCATCAGGACGTTCTTATCCTTTTCCTTTATGTCGGATAAGTTGAGCCAAACGTGTCTCTCCGTGGCCACCAGGGCTGCCATAGAGCGGCCGATTGATTTGGCTGTCTCCTTGGTGGCCCGGAGAGCTAGATCTGTCGCCTTCCTAAGCTCATGTATAGCTTCAAATGACGCTTCCCCGCTCTCATCTATTTCCCCCAGCAGGTCGGCTTGGTAAGCCTGCAAGATAGACATTGTATGCAGGCATGCCGCCGCCTGACCTGCCGCCGAATAAGCCTTGCCCACTAGGCTGGAGGTTGTTTTTAATGGCTTAGTGGGCAACGTCGGGGTCTTAAGGGACGACGCAGACTCGGGAGAGAGATAGCTGGCGAGCGTCTCTTCCACCCGAGGCATCGTCCCATAGCCGTGGTGTTTCAGCCCCATGATGTTACTGTATAATGACGTTTGGGGGCTGTAAACACGGTATTGTACTGGTCTCTTCCACGACCTCGACACCTCGGTGTGGAGGTCGGGAAAGAACGGCAGACCCCGACGCTGGGGTAGTGACCGTGTTGGAAGAAATCTTTCATCGAGTTTGCTCTTAGGCTGAGTTTCACTTTTCTCTGCGGGCCAGTCTATGTTTAACTTTTCAACTGCCCGGGTCACTACCTCCAAAAGCTCCTCGTACGCTGGAGATGAGGATGGCGGTCCCTCATCTCCTTCTCCGACACCCTCCACATCAACCTCCTCGGAGGAAGATATGTTGAGTGCCGGTATCTCTCTCCGGGGGGAAGAAACCGCAGCGCGTGCTTCCGCCACCAGAGGAGAGACACTGGGTCTAGCAGGTAAGGGGAGCGATAGGGCAGAGCCCGTCTCTCCCCCCTCTGCTAAATCCATTTGTGAACCCCACGAGTGCAGCCTTGGCCGTGCCTCAGCAGCAGCGGGACCGGACCCGCGGGGAACACTCGCCGCGGCGCCCTCCTCAAAGAGCACCCGGCGTGAACGCAGCACTCTGAGAGTGAGCCTCTCGCAATGTACACAGACAGCTCCCTCGAGAGCTGCCTGTGCATGCTCAACTCCCAGGCATTTTACACACATTTCATGTGTATCCCCGTCCGTAATGAAGCGCGGACAGGGAGGAGCACACTTTGTAAACTTTTGCTGCTTTTCCGCCATTTATATATATATATATATTTGTCTTATTTTGTGTTATGAAACTCTTGTCCTCGGACGAAGAGATCAGTGTGTGCAATGTGTGCAGGGAGAAACAACAGTAAATAAGACAGACAAGATACTGATAGCGCTTACTTAAGACAACAGAAGCTGGCGTTCTCTGTTTTTGGGTATGCTTTATAGTTTCCTGGTCCGTGACGTCACCCGCCTCTGACGTCACGTCTTCTCATTGGTTGGATACAGAGGTGCTTCACGAACACAAAATGCAGAAGGTTCCTATCACGTCATTGACGTAGCGTCGATAGTTCCTACAAGACAGAGAAAAACCCAACCTATTATTCTTTCATCATGACTAATGTTCTTCATACTTTTATTTAAATATAATCATTAATCTTTTTCTTTCTTTCTCTTTCTTTCTTTCTTTCTTTCTTTCTTTCTTTATCAGCATAACAACAAAAGGCTGTGATTTTTTTTTTTTTTTTTTTTTTTTTTTTTTTTTTTAACACAGCAAATATTACAGCCTTTATGCATCTTTGTGGGCGGAGCCCTGAATGATTGACAGGAGTGCCGTGATGACATGTGACTGAAGTAGTTTGGGGATCTTTTTATAGATGGATGGGCAAAAATGGTAAAAGGTTAATGAATTGATGTAAAAGTGTGTAATTACCAAAGTGTGTTTTTCTTTATGCTTTGTGTCACGTATAAAGCTTACTTCATTTAGATTATTAATGTTTTTAACCTTAAGTATCAGTATTGTTCATGTTTCAAATAAAAGGCAGAAAAAAAAAATTGTTAGGAAGAATATGTTTTGCTTCATTTGTCTTTGATCTCTTATTCTGTTTTTTAAGTTCTTCTTTTGCTGTTTTTAATTTGTTGTAGTCACGTACACCTTTAAGGAGTATCTTGTCATTTCCTATAAGAGCCACACTGTTCTTTTCATGCCTATAAGCAGTTATTGGTGCTTTAATGCTTCTTTGATATGGATGATGAGACCATACATGAATTTAGCTTTCCTTTGTTTTCAGTTGGCCTAATGCCTTGCTATATATGAGTTACAGCGAACTCAATAAACTTTGAGTGAACAGCACTTCTCATGTTTGTGTCATTCTTGGTCCCCGGTACCGGTGCTCTACTCTGCTCTGCATTATATTGATTAAGTATTAGAGGTCCATAATGTTTATTCAACAATCATGCTCTTGTTGTACAATCCACACTTTTCCGTCATTCAATACATCAGAATTACTAATGTGATCTAATGAGAATATGTGTGTATTTTTTTGTAAAGTGTGGTTCTACCGCACATACATTTATTTATGTTTTCATACACACAAAAAAGTACAATATTTACGTATTTATAGCACTAAAACATAATAATATGGAATAGCGGGAATGATGGGATGAGGATCTGGAATGGCAGCCATCTTGGGACAAGACTTTGAGGTGGAGGATACTGAGGAAGCGACTCCCACAGTAAAAACAGAGCCGCTCAGTTGCAATGCCAGATCTATATACTGCCAGATCTATATTTGTCCAACTAAGATCATGAAATAGCATGAGGGAACTGAGTGGATCAGACAGCCCCCCTCGAAAAAATATCATAAGACACACCTCGTCAAAAAATGTTAAATGTGCCAGTCCAATAAAGTCCACAAGTCATCAATTGATCTATCTCCTTGACGGAGAAGCATTAACTGTACGGCTGGATTCATTGTTTGATGAGTTGTTCTGTTACGAGTTTAAAGAGACGAGGCAGAGAGAGAATGCAAATGCACACACACAGTTTAATAACAAAAGGCAAAAAATAAAGACACTCTAAACCTGGAAACTGGCAAATAGTCCACATAAAGAATCAGAAACATAATCCAAAGACCATAAAGGAAGGAACAAGACATCCATGAGAAATGAATACAATAAATACAACTCATGACCCACAACTAAAACACAACAGTTGGGAGAAAATAAACCATAATGAGTCCAGGCACAGGATTGTGGGGAATGTAGTTCATAATGGGAAGAACAAAGTCGGAAGGAGTGCCCTCTGGAGGAATAGTTTTAATTAAAGTTGATTTTAAAGCAGCAAGTGAGGGTAAAATGTACTTGAAAAGAGGAAGATAAAGAGTTTGTCTTCAAGAGAAATCATCCTGTTCTCACTGTATTGTTTCATCACCGAAAAACGGTATGATTTCTTTTAATTTGTTCACTGTACTTTTTAAATTGCATTTTCATAGAGAGAAAAAAGACGCTTTATGGGTGAATTGCTCCAGAAATGTTCAAGTCATGTTTTACCTGAGAATCAAATGAAAAAATGTATACAATATATTTGCATAAAACCATTGTGATCTTACTGTCATGAAAATAACCTTGATGCATTTCATGAGATTCACCTTCACAGAAGCTAAAATAAGTGTCTGTATATTGATTGTGATGTCAGTCAGAATGGCTCCTCCACTTCCTCTGATCTTTCTGCTCATGATCAACATCCTCCAGCACTGCAGACTCATCAGTGATAATGAGCTGCACTTATACATACCCTACTGGACATCAGATCATGAACGTGTTCTGGACCAAAGGCCCATTACAAGAGGGTAAAGAGCCTCCAGATCTGTCTGAGGACCCTGAAAACAATCAGAGGCTTCAGTATCTGGGAGATAAACAGCAGAACTTCGCCATCATACTGAGTCATGTGACACTGAAGGATTCACACATGTACCATTTCAGTAACTAGTTTTGTTTTCCTCTTTCTCCTGGTTCTCATGTTTTCTTCTATCACTCTTCCATTAAGGCTGTTCATCCATGCACCAACGCTCCTAAAATGAACATCCTTCTGTATGAGAATTGTAGCATCTGGACCAATCAGGCACACAAAATTATTCATTATATTTAAGGAATTACCCATAAACTCACTCTATTAAAGTTCTGTGAACCCATCCCCCTAAAACTGCAACTAGCATCCCAAACTTAGCTAAACCACAGGCAGAACTAGGTGTGCTGTTACAGATACTTGGACCTTTTATGATCAGGAAAAATTTTGCAGAGACTGGTGACTCATTCTTTCTGAGAAGGACAAATAACCTCCTTTAATCCTATGTATTCTCTATATAACCACTTGGTAAATGTATAAACATGTATCCAAGTTTCCCATCTCATGACTTTTCCTGGCCTCGGCGGATAAATCAGCCATGTGCTCAGCATCCAACATAGAAAAGACTGGCAACAACTTCAGACGAAATCCTCAAGATCTCTCCTCAACCTGCCGATCCGACGCTCCTCAGCCTAAAGGCATCGTGCAAGTATCGTACATTTTAACACTAAATAGCGATTTAGTATTGATTTGTAAGACTTACCTTTGCTATTGCTAGAAGAAACTGATGATTCCTTTCCAGAGTGTCTTTGACTTTTTCCTATAGCTCTAGTAACAGTACCTCTTCCGGTTCAACCCTATCATTACTCATTCTTACCTACAGTACGTATATGTATGTGACCTTTGTTGTATGTTATGTGTTTGTTTGTTAGTTTAGTTATGTGTTTGTGAGTTAGTTAATAAAGATTGTGCACAATACATGTTTGGTTCTGACTCCGTCTGCTGATAAACTGCCTCTTAAGTGATTTAGATCCCGACTAGGTGCTCTGAGTAGTACGGTACAATAAGAATGTTATTTTTCCATAACTTGGAAATTAACATTTCTTAGAATTAATAAACAATCAACACTGAGCGTTCACTGGACGAACAGGTTAATTGATTGTAATATTAATCTTAATGTAGCTACATCCAGTTAATCTGATTAACGGATTTACATATTCATAATTAATCATAATTAATAATCATAATGAGTTATGAATAATTATTAATATTTCCCCTTTGAGTTAATTCGCTACAGAATGTTACAGTTTATGAGAATGTTACTGTAAGTGTCCAGCTCTTCTCATTGAGAGTCAATAGAGATTAATCTTGTGCTATTAAAGGATTAGTTCACTTTTAAATAAACTTTTGCTGATAATTTACTCACCCCCATGTCATCCAAGATGTCCATGTCCTTCTTTCTTCAGTCGAAAAGAAATTAAGGTTTTTGATGAAAACATTCCAGGATTTTTCTCCTTGTAATGGGCTTGAATGGGCACCAGACGGTTCAAGGTCCAAATGACAGTTTCAGTGCAGCTTCAAATGGCTTTAAATGATACCAGACGATGAATAAGGGTCTTATCTAGCGAAACGATCGGTCATTTTAAAAAAAAATAAATAAAATGTAAGTTTTATAAGCACAAATGCTCACCTTGCTCTGTTCACGTAATACGCAATTACGTTGAAAAGGTCACGCTTGACATAGGCGGAAGTACCAAGTCAGTGTTTACAACTTGAACATGCAAATACTAAGTCAAACGCCGTTTACAAAAAAAGGCAAAACAACAATGTCGGACGAGGAGAAGATGAGTTTTTCACCCTGCCCTACCTTTTTGAACCGGAATACACAGAGGAAGAAATTAGGCAGATGGAAGAGACTGCTGCGGCGACACACACCTCTCCAGCATCGGGCAGACATGGTGGTGCACATGTGGCAAATGCCAACCATTGCCAACAGAGGAAGAATCTCAATGCTGCCACGACTGGACCATTTAAATCCCGCCATTAGAATCAGTCGGTGAGTCCCTGTTTCCATCTCACTGCATTACCGGACAAAATGGATTTCCACCGTTACTAAGCAACAGCGTCGCACACCAGACACGAAGTTCAGCACCGCGCCACGTCTTTAAAATTCAAACGCATTGTTTTCTATGAGTGTACACACCGGCGGCGACATTCGGCGCCTGTCCGCGGTGCCCAGCTACGACTCAAAATCCTGCCGCGCCACAGAGCGCCATGTACATTGTTTTACATTAAATGTATATTATATTTCTCTCAAATCGTCGTTAATGTACATACTGACTTCACCCTGTGCTGCAAGATACATTAGTTTTACACTTTAATAGCTTGAATAAAGTCTAAAAATGTATAATAAACGTAGCCTTTTCTTTCATTTTGCTCTGTTGTGCCATTTTCCATGTACACTAACCTCAGTGCAAAATATTAAAGCATATGTAACATTTCCCTGTTGATGTAAAACACTCCCATTGTGCAGCTCTTCTATCAGGAGTCGAGTCAAAATTGAGCTTGCACGTATATAATGTGCGCGGCCGGTGTTCGACCCCCTTTAGAGGTGTTGTTCTGATGGAGAAGGGTATGACAGTCTGATGGCACTGACAACACAGGATGGAAGAACTAGTTCAGTAACTTAACTGATCAGGGAATCAGCCACATTCACTTTCATGATATACTGATTCACGACCTAGGGAACTAGGGAGCTGATTGAGACGCAGGGTTAGTAACACCGACTCATACTTCCGCCTATGTCAAGCGTGACCTTTTTAACATAATTGCGTATTACGTGACGTCACGAACGCACATCCCAGAACAGAGCAAGGCGAGCATTTGTGCTTATGAAATGTAAACTTTTTAAAAAAATTTTTAAATGACCGATCGTTTCGCTAGATAAGACCCTTATTCATCGTCTGGTATCATTTAAAGCCCTTTGAAGCTGCATTGAAACTGTCATTTGGACCTTGAACCGTCTGGTGCCCATTCAAGCCCATTATAAGGAGAAAAATCCTGGAATGTTTTCATCAAAAACCTTAATTTCTTTTCGACTGAAGAAAGAAGGACATGGACATCTTGGATGACATGGGGGTGAGTAAATTACCAGCAAAAGTTTATTTAAAAGTGAACTAATCCTTTAAATGTCCCACTTTGTCTTTCTTCTCTCGACATCACTGCAGACTATGATATGTGCCTTTAAACATTTCAAAATGGTTATCTTTGTAAATCTTTGTAAATGGATCTCATTTTTGTGTCGTTGTCTCAAACTAACAGGAATATGCTGTAGTGATGATGGCATTTTACAGTCCTCATGTGACTGTGTGGGTGGAGCCTGGATGATTGACAGGAGTGTCTGATGAAGATTTACTGGAGTATTTTGAGAAGATTGAGGAAAATCAAATTTAAGTCAAAAACTTGGCCAGAAAATAACATTGTCATGAAAATATATTGTTGCTTGACTTGTTTGATTATAAAGGCTTACAGTTAATGCTAATAGTGTTGTTGTTTGTGTCACTGTAAACATCTTTATGATCAGTGTAGGAATACAAATGTTCTAGTAAATACACTTTTAACATTGAACATTTTAAATCATAATAATATATTTTTAATTTTTCATTTAATAAATTAGTGTTCTCAATGCTAGTAGTCTTAGTTGACTCATCCATGGATCATTTCAATGCTCACTTTTCACAGTTGTTTCTGATGCTTAAATAGTGTTAAAACAACATTTATTTCAGGTTTTTCCAGCCAATGCACATGTGCAGCCCTGAACGCACATCTGAGAACTGTTTCTATGGAAATCAGTGATGATTGCCAAATTGTAACTTTTATTTAGAAGGCGGGACTTCCATTACTAGAGCCGCCATATTGTGCATGTGATAAAAGGCCTCAAGCTTTACTCTGACAGGACTGATTTCCTCTTCCTCATGGGTGTGACGTCCCTCAGTGTCTCTCCGTCACTTATGAAGGTCACGTGATCACACTGTGATGCTGCTGTCAAACGTTCATGCGTTTGGTTTTCTCACTTACTGTGCTAAAGAGGAAACTGTGTTTGTGACCCTGTTTAAAAACATATTATGCATTCGAGAACAAAGCCACTGGCGATTAAAAAGCTTCTTTGTTTAACTTCTATTGCTATTAATCAATCAGTGAATTGGAGGTTTTTCAAATGCACAGTTGGAGATGCTGGTGATGAAATATGTTTTTTACATCACTGCTACTGCAATACCTTCCAGTGTTTTACAATCCCGCCTCCATCAGTTCCCATTCCAGGATAGTTGGGCTGAATATGCAAATAGTTATTCAAGCTATTAATTACTCTGTCTCTCAAGAACAGATTCCTTGTCATCACTGTCTGTATGATTGAATATAGATATTACCAAGTTTGAAAACATTATTACATGAGCATCTTTATGGACTGATTTAAAGTTTCTCTCAGTTTAACTTGTATGCCTTTAGTCTAATGTCATCAGCTAAAACTCTTCTTCTGTTTTATCAGCACTATAGTTGAGGTGTCAAAAGCTCAAATTAAAATATAATGTGTTAATCACGTGTCATTCAGTGTGAAAACACCAATACTGGTTTCATCCTGATCATTTGTGGTGCTGTCTCTGGTCACGGGTGTTGATGAAACGGGTAAGAGCTTGATTTTATAAACGTTCTGTCAAATATCTTAAGTGTGTGGGATTTATGTGAGATTTTAATGATTTCTGTGTGCATTAAGCAAAGAACTAGTGCTTATTTCTCTTTTGGTTTGTCTCTTTTTGAAGGTCGTAGTTCACTATTAGCTAATCAGTAACTACTGTTTTTTTCATTCCTCCCAGAGAACTACTAAGAACTGCTATATACAGGTTCATAATTAATGTGAATAATGCATAATGTATAATTCATTCTAAAGAAAAGATCATGGTAACCCACTAGTAATGACTGAAGTGTTACCAAATCATTCAGATGGAATTACTGTATAAAACTGTACAAAAATGTACAAAAACCTCAAACACTGCTTCGTGAAGCTTTGAAACCTTTACCAATCTTTAGTTTTGAATCAGTGGTTCGGAGCATGTTTTAAACTGCCAAAGACATGCGATTTTTTGGGGGGCAAAGATCTCTGTGAACCCATGAATCGTGTCTATAGTTTTATACATGTAGACGTTTTAAGTTATACATTAGTACACCTATAATTAAAAAGAATAATATTAGTTAGCTACTATTATTCTTTTTAATTATAGGTCTATAATAGTCTCTTATTGGCCTGTTCAGCTAAGCCAGCCATGGAACAAAGAAAACAAGCCCAGAAAATTGATTAAAAAAATGAATATTTTACAGACACAACATATTCAATTTTAATATATTATTAGTCAATTGCATTTAGTATATTTTATTTTCAATAAAGCATTTGCAATGGGTTTGTAAAAGGTGTTTTTACTGCATTTACACTGTTCTGATCAGGATTCGAACCCAGGGCAACAGCATGCCACTCAAGATCACTATCCACTCCCCCACAAGTCAAGTCAAGTCAAATTTATTTATATAGCGCTTTTACAATTGGTAATTGTTTCAAAGCAGCTTTACATATTAGAAGCACAGAAAAAAGAGAAGTGGTTAAAAATAAGCTGTACAAGCAAGCGTGGTAATATGTAACATATACAAGATGGTGCTACATTAAGCCAATGTCGGCTGACTCCCAGGGGTGGAAAAAACCCCCTAGGAGAAAAACCCAGCATACTAACACTGGGAAAAAAGTCCTAGGAGGGAAAAAAACCCCTTGGAAGATATATATAATATATGTAAATGGATATGGAGATCAAAATCTGAATTATACATTTTTATTATAGAGATTAAAAATAGATTATATATAAATATATGTAAGCGGATACAGAGATTAAAAATCTGAATTATAGATGCAGCCAGAACTGGATCTGTAGGCCCATTGTCTCCTGGGCTACGTTGTAGTCAGGTCCAGACACAGGTTCTCCATCTGATCTGGATATGGCCTGGATCCAGCACCCGGAAAACCTCAGGATAAGCAGAGAGACAGATATTAGCGTAGATGCCATTCTTATTCTGATGTACAGGTATATCTAGTGTTATAGGAAATGTTCTCGGTTCCGCGTAACAATCCTTTAACGGATTTGAAAAATGTTAATGTATTGATAATGTGTTATGTGTATGCAAGAGCAAAGAGATGTGTTTTTAGTCTAGATTTAAACTGACAGAGTGTGTCTGCTTCCCGAACAATGCTAGGAAGATTGTTCCAGAGTTTAGGTGCTAAATAGGAAAAGGATCTGCCGCCTTCAGTTGATTTTGATATTCTGGGTATTATCAACTGGCCTGAATTCTGAGATCGCAATAGACGTGAAGGACTATAATGCACCAAGAGCTCGCTTAGATACTGGATACTAAACCATTTAGAGCTTTATAAGTAAGTAGCAAGATTTTAAAATCTATACGATGTTTAATAGGGAGCCAATGTAATGTTGACAGAACTGGGCTAATATGGTCATACTTTCTGGTTCTAGTAAGAACTCTAGCTGCCGCATTTTGGACCAACTGTAGTCTGTTTAAAAGCCGAGCAGAACAACCACCCAGTAGAGCGTTACAGTAATCTAGTCTTGAGGTCATGAATGCATGAACCAACTGTTCCGCATTTGTCATTGAGAGCATATGTCGTAATTTAGATATATTTTTTAGATGGAAGAAGGCGGTTTTACAGATACTAGAAACATGACTTTCAAATGAAAGATTGGTATCAAAGAGCACATCCAGGTTCCTAACTGAGGACGAAGATTTAATGGAGCACCCGTCAAGTGTTAGAGAGTATTCAAGGTACACTTTTTTTGTTTGGCATAAACAGCATGTAGGTTATAATTTGTCAAAGTTTTGCCCTGTCCAAATAGCCACACTTGCGGTCTTTGCACTTGACCACTTGTCTGCTTACATGACATATTTCCTGTATTTGGCTCAAGTGTTCAAGTAGGTGTGAAGACTGCAAGTGTGTGTAGAGCTTTTGATTACTCGATGGGACACACTTATAGTGTTGCAAAAAAATGCAAGCGTTTACAGCTTCTGCTTTTTTTAAATTATTATTTTCAATACTTTGCATTTTAGAATACACATCTGTTCAGTCGCTATGTAATTAATAGAAGACACAATTTTAAAATGATGGTGCTTCTTTAAGTGATAAAAATCTGTCAAATTATGTGAAAAATACACACAGCCTACTCATCTTTGCATCAATAAAATGTGCAACACTTTATATTTTACTACCAAATAATATGTAATATATAATTAATTTAACTTACAGTTTACCTTGACATCTCGTGATTTTGGGGCATATGAGTTCCCGAACATAATGCATGATGGGATACGCTTAGCCTCGATTACCGCTCTGAAGCGGTATTCAAGCCAGTGTGGGTTTAGTGTGCATTAAAGGGTCATGAAACCCCAGAACACATTTTTTGAGCTGTGAACAGATATGTATAGGATGCACATCATTGAAAACACTAAAGGTACTCATTAATTTTATGTAAAAGTTAAAATTTGTTATTTTTGCATTTTTCAGAGCGATTTCTAACTTCCAGTTTGAAAAGCAAAGTCGGAGCAACGTCACAAAATCTGACGTCATCACTGTTATGCTATACACGCGGACCGCGCATATGATCGGTTTCAGCACGGAGCTCCGCGTTGTGTTTAACAACACTAGCCACGTGGATCATAGCTCATACAGAATAAAGTATCCGTGTTTAAAGTTTTTATTTCGCACATTCTCCTGCACCAAACATTAACCAGCACGATGTAGTTTTGCACACATATTTCATCAAGTCTTCTTCAAATGAAATATATATGCAAACTGGACACTGATACAGTGGTGTAGCCTATCTGAACACGACGACGTGATTATTCTAATAGACAAAAGACTGATTTTGAGAGTGCAGTGCTCGTAAACATAATCAAAGTAGCCTATTATTAGACCTATTAAATATTCTTTCGCATTTCTCCCTTGTGCTTGGGAGTTTGTTGACAATTTCTCCATGCTCATATATTAACATTCATTATTCTGTATAATGAGTGTGTTCTATGTCTGTGCTTCATTGGTTGTTCTCTCCACTATTCCACCCCTCTACACTCCCACTTTTCCAGAGCTTTACACGCCCATTTTCTACACGCGACTTTTTTGAGCTTTGAGGTGTGAACGACCAGGGTAAAACAGGGGGTTTCATGACCCTCTAAAAGCACTCTACTTGGGCATTTTTTAAACATGGGACAGCCTTGTGCACTTACTTCCTGTCGCGTGCACGCGCTCTTAAGTGGCCAAGATCACAAGTGTGGGCATAATCAAACACCATGGCAACTGATAAGAACATGACAGACAGAACACACGTGACAAACATGAAAAGTGGCAATTCCTTATGTATTATTTAAATATACACATTTAATTAATGAAATACAGTGGCAAGAAAAAGTATGTGAAACACTTGTAGAATCTGTGAAAATGTGAATAATTTTAATAAAATAAGAGGGATCATACAAAATGCATGTTATTTTTTATTTAGTACTGTCCTGAGTAAGATATTTTACATAAAATATGTTTACATTTAGTTCACAAGACTAAACAATAGCTGAATTTATTAAAATAACCCCATTCATAAGTATGTGAACCATTGATTCTTAATACTGTGTGTGGTTACCTGATGATCTACGACTGCTTTTGTGTTTTGTGATGGCTGTTCTTGAGTCCCTTGTTTGTTCTGAGCAGGTAAAACTGAGCTCTGTTCTTCAGAAAAATCCTCCAGCTCCTGCAGATTCATCAGTATTCAAGCATTTTTGCATATTTGAACCCTTTCCAGCAGTGACTGGATGATTTTGAGATCCATCTTTTCACACGGAGGACAACTGAGAGACTCAAACACAACTATTAAACAAGGTTCAAACATTCACTGATGCTCCAGAAGGAAACACGATGCATTAAGAGTTGGGGGGTGAAAACTTTTAAACAGGATGAAGATGTCACAATTTTTCTTATTTTGTTTAAATACTGTTGTTTTTCATTTAGTACTGCCCTTCGGAACCAACAGAAGATACTTGCATGTTTCCCGGCAGAAAAATTAAGTACAATTTACCTTGATATTTGAATTCAAAAGTTTTCACCCCCGACTCTTAATGCATCGTGTTTCCTCGAGCTGCATCAGTGAATGTTTGAACCTTTTTAAATAGTTGATGGATGGATCTCAAAATCATACAGTCACTGCTGGAAAGGGTTCAAATATGCAAAAGATGCTTGAAAACTGAAGAATCTGCAGGACCTGGAGGATTTTTCTGAAGAACAGAGCTCAGTTTAACTGCTCAGGACAAACAAGAGACTCATGAACAACCATCACAAAACACACAAACAGTCGTGAATCATCAGGTAACCACACACAGTACTGAGAACCAATGGTTCACATACTTATGAACGGAGATATTTTAATAAATTCAGCTTTTTTTTTTTTTTTTTGTCTTGTGAACTAAATGCAAACATCTTTTATATAAAATATCTTACTCAGTACAGTACTAAATAAAAAATAACATGCATTTTGTATGATCCCTCTCATTTTATTAAAATTTTTCACATTTTCACACATTCTTCAAGTGGTTCACATACGTATATTTTTCAGTATTTAGACCATATAATATATTGATTATAAATATATAGAAATATTTTTCTGTTCCTTAAGGGAAGAATAGTGACACACATCATATCATTAGAATTAATATCATTAGAATTAAAACTAAATTAAAAAATAACCCACTGTTCATTTGTTGTAGGTGTTGATATGGTGATGTCAGTCAGAATGGCTCCTCCTCTTCCTCTGATCTTTCTGCTCATGATTCACGGTGAGTCAATGCAACACATCAAAAACACTCAAGAGAAACTGGATTGCATTTTTATGCATATGCTGCATAAAAGGATGAATTCTGTGTTTCAGGAGTTTCTAGTGCTGGTTGGGGTGTGAGTTACAGTCCTTCACACATCTGTGCACTAAAGGACTCATCAGTGATAATGAACTGCACTTATACATACCCTGCTGGACATCAGATCGAGAAAGTGTTCTGGACAAAAACACTGGAAAAAGTTAATGGAGAGCATCCAGATCTGTCTAATGACACTGAATACAGTCAGAGGCTTGAGTATCTGGGAGATAAACAGCAGAACTGCACCATCAGACTGAGTCATGTGACACTGAATGATTCACACGAATACTATTTCAGATTCATCACTGATAAAGACAAATGGCTTGGTAAACCAGGAGTGACTCTTAATGTTACTCTTTCTGTCACAGGTGACTTTCATGAGGTTTCTCTCTTCTTCTGTGCATTATGTTGAATAATAATCAGTGTATGACAGCAGCACTAGATATAATGTGTGTGTTGTGTTCAGATCTTCAGGTGGAGTCTCCTGAGAGAGTGAGAGAGGGAGATTCAGTTCGTCTGACATGTAAAAGCAGCTGCTCTCTGACTGACAGAGCAACATTCATCTGGTACATAAACTCACAGCCATTAACTGAGAGAAGAGACAGAAACAATGAACTCCTGCTGCAGTCAGTCAGAAGAGAGGATCCAGACAGATATAGCTGTGCTGTACATGGACACAATCACATTTCTCCTGCTGTTCAGCTCAATGTCATGTGTGAGTACAGATTCATTAGTTCTTTTAAAAAATAATAATAATAATGAGATGATTTATTTATTTATGTTTTTTTTTTTTTTTTACTTTTAGATGCACCAAAGAGTGTCTCAGTGTCCATCAGTCCATCTGGTGAAATAGTGTCAGGAGATTCGGTGACTCTGATCTGCAGCAGTGATTCAAACCCTCCTGCAGAAATCAGCTGGTTTAAAGGAGGAACGTTTGTAGGATCTGGAAGAATCTACAGCATCTCAAAGATCAGCTCTGATGACAATGGAGAATACAAGTGCAGATCCATCAATGAACATGGAGAGAAATACTCTGATGCTGTGACTTTAAACGTCATGTGTGAGTTAAAGTTGGTTTAGTAACTGTGACATGAAATCCCATAAACATATTTTGTGATGTCAGATTTATTGTGATAAACTTAATGATAACGATGGTGCCACGCATGGCAGCCACAGTGCTTAGCTCTCCAGTGTTTGTGCTGTTTTTGTTTTCCTGTTTTTTGTTTTTCAAATACGATCAGTTTTACCAGGGATGAACTGGTAACACACCACAAAATCTTTTACCGGATTTCGATTATTCAGACGTTTTGTTGAATGTTGTAGTCGGCGGAGCGGCAGCGCTGTTCAGAAGCTTCAGGACGCGCAGACGGGGGAAGCGCGCCGGCGCCCTCGTGAAGCTCAGACAGCGCGGATTAAGAATGCTGCTGCCTAGCATCCATCTGGCAAATCTCCACTCTCTACCCAACAAAACGGATGAACTCCTTCTGACTTGGGTAAAGTTGGTTTTATATTCGCACATTCGGACATCCGTATTCAATAGCCTTGTTAATCACACTACATTGGACATTCAGTGGACATTCACAAGTAAATATGCCATTAAAACAATACTTGCCTATTTTGATCGACTGTGAAAAATGTTGTAAGTTGACAATCGTTGGTTGTCAATATCATGTCGCTGCTTAAAATTCGCAAACATTAATTTATTGCACATTTATTGGAAAGTCTGAATTTATCAGAAGTCCGAATGTGCAAATATAAAACCAACTTTACCCAAGTCTCCTTCTG
Organism: Megalobrama amblycephala; assembly: GCF_018812025.1. NCBI lineage: Eukaryota > Metazoa > Chordata > Actinopteri > Cypriniformes > Xenocyprididae > Megalobrama > Megalobrama amblycephala. The sequence continues at coordinate 9,050,208 of NC_063050.1, read as the reverse complement.
CTCTCCCGGACAAAGAAGGAACCGTTCTATTCGCCACGGGAGTTTTGCTCGTTCATTCTGGTGACATTACATTCTACATTCCTCCGCAAGCGCACGTGAGCTCGGCTTTACAGATACTCGCTGATATGATCACAGAGAGTGAGCAACAACACCCGGACTCTCTTCTAATCATTCTCGGGGACTTTAATAAAGCAATTCTCTCACGTGAACTTCCAAAATACAGACAGCATGTTACTTGTCCCACCAGAGACAGTATGGATCACTGTTACACAGCAATAAAGCATGCATATCACTCTGTCCCACGGGCAGCTTTGGGGCTCTCTGATCACTGTTTAGTTCATCTCATACCGACCTACAGGCAGAAACTGAAATCAGCTTAACCTGTAGCAAAGACTGTGAAGTGATGGACCACCGAAACAGAGCGGGCTTTACAAGCCTGTTTCGAATGGACTGTTTGGAGTGTTTTTGAAGCTGCTGCCACCGATCTGGACAAGCTCACAGAGACTGTTTCTTCATATATCAGTTTCTGTGAGGATCTGTGCATTCCTACCAGGACTCATCTAACTTACAACAACGACAAACCCTGGTTCACTGCAAAACTCAGCCAGCTCCGTCAGGCCAAAGAAGATGCTCGCAGAAATGGGGACAGAGTCTTGCACAAACAGGCCAAATACACACTGGAAAAGGAGATTAGAGTGGCAAAGAGGAATTATTCTGATAAACTTTGGAATCAGTTCTCTTCTAATGACACAGCTTCAGAGTGGAAAGGTCTGAAAGTCATCACCAACTACAAGACACCATCGCCCAGCTCTGTGGAGAATCAACGACTGGCAGACGATCTGAATGAGTTTTATTGCAGGTTTGAAAAAACACCATTAACACCTCCAACAAGCCCCCTCTCCCCCACTCCTCCACTTCAGTTCAGTGAAGATGACGTACGCCAGGTCTTCAGAAAGAACAAGAGAAGAAAGGCACCAGGCCTAGACAGCGTTTCACCAGCTTGTCTGAGAACCTGCGCGGACCAGCTGTGCGAAGTCCCCTCCTGCTTCAAATGCTCCACCATCATCCCCGTCCCAAAGAAAATCAAAATTACTGGACTTAACCAGACAGCAACACAGTGTAGCCCAGATCCGGCCCACATCTGGTACATGTAGATTACAATCATTTGAAAGACTGGTTTTGGCTTATCTGAAGGACATCACTGGACCCCCTGCAGTTTGCTTACCGAGCAAACAGGTCTGTGGATGATGCAGTCAATATGGGACTGCATTATGTTCTGCAGCATCTGGACAGACCAGGGTCTTATGTGAGGATCCTGTTTGTGGACTTCAGCTCTGCTTTTAACATCTCTGTCTGTCTGTGGATCACCAGCTTCCTGACAGACAGGCAGCAGCTAGTGAGGCTGGGAAAATTCTCATCCAGCAGCCTCACCATCAGCACTGGCGCCCCTCAGGGCTGTGTTCTCTCCCCACTGCTCTTCTCCCTCTACACCAACGACTGCATATCTAAAGACCCCTCTGTCAAGCTCCTGAAGTTTGCAGATGGCACCACACTGATCGGCCTCATCCAGGACGGTGACGAGTATGCTTACAGACTGGAGGTTGAACAGCTGGCTGTCTGGTGCAGTCTTAACAACCTGGAGCTCAACACGCTCAAGACAGTGGAGATGATCGTGGACTTCAGGAGAAACCCCCCTGCTCTCCCCCTACTCACCATCATGAACAGCGCTGTGACTGCAGTGGAGTCATTCAGGTTCCTGGGCACCACCATCTCCCAAGACCTGAAGTGGGACAACCACATTGAGTCCATTGTGAAAAAAGCCCAGCAGAGACTGCACTTCCTTCGCCAGCTGAGGAAGTTCAACCTACCACAGGAGCTGCCATCATTGAATCCATCCTTTGCACTTCTAAATCTGTCTGGTTCAGCTCAGCTACCAAATCTGACCTCAAAAGACTACAGATGGTAGTCCGGTCTGCTGAGCGAATCATTGGTACAACCCTCCCCACTCTCCAAGAACTGTCCTTATCCAGAGTAAGAAAAAGGGCAAAAAAGATCACTCTGGACCCCTCACATCCAGCACACTCCCTCTTTGAACTGTTGCCATCTGGTCAACGCTACAGAGACCTGAGCACCAGAACGACCAGACACAGGAACAGTTTCTTCCCTCAAGCAATCCATCTCATGAACACTTGACAAACACAGAACACACAACACTATTATACATTTACTTTATAACACATATTTATTTATATTTCAAATTTGCACACATCATAACTGTACATACAAATTGTCTATATTTTATATTGGTTTTTGCACTTTGTCTATCTTATATAATTGTATATTATTATTCTATTCTTTATATTATCTATGTCTTGTCTTGTCACTGTTACTCTGTTGCTTCCGTCACTAAAACAAATTATGTTTTATTAATGTAGTTCAGGAGGAACAAGTCAAATAAGCTACCCAATCATCACGTCATCTTAATGATTACGTCATCTCAACCAGCTGTCAACAATCTGTAATCAACGTATCTACCCAATCGGCATGAGTTCAGGCCTGTATATAATCACAGTCAAAACTCACCTAAGGATCCTCGACAGTTTCCAGCATTTGGTCCCACCCTAAGTTCCCAACATGTCCGAAGTCGCGTCCGATGAAGAATCTTTCATCCTCGAGGAATCTTTTCCACAATCCTCTGGCCTCCCAATCCAACGGCATTATTTCGGGGGGGGCGTCAGCCCAAACAAACGGGTCCCTGCATGCCAAAACGCCAAGACCTGGCACCACGTCCGAATCATCCGCGATCTCCTTCTGTGTATTTCCCTACTCCGGCCCATTCAATCATTACTGTCATAGAGAAATGGACAATAAGGCAGCCGAGCACCAAGCTCAAGTCTCGGGCAATGCCGCCTCTTCCCGCGAAGGAACGGGCCTTCTTCCAGCGCCAGGTCACCGCAGCAGGCCTTCAGTAAGCCCGGAGCCGCGCCGCAGCGCAGATCCAGTTCCCAGCCAGCTCACACTCTCCACCACGTCAGCTCAACCCCGCAAGAAGCACAGTTTAAATCCTTCTCGTCTTCTTTCCTGAATTTTCACAGTCATTCCATCTGGATCAATGTTGATCGGTGGGATTGTTTCTGTGACTTGCCATTCTAAATTACTGTGCCGCTTCCTTGTGGTTAAACACGCAAACAGTATAGCTCGTATATTACGTTCAGTTCGCACGCAGAATCACTATGAAACTCGGAACATATTGTCATCGCTGTCCTGCGACTTATCAACAAATCGCTTGGAAACTTAAAGTAATAGTATGGATTTCTGTAACTTCTACCCACAGCTTCACTATTGGTAAAGAGACGCAGCGCACTGGTAGGACAAATTCTTAAAGTCGTTCTTTTGCTGATGCATTCAAATAAATTTTACCGTTCCTATTCATCTGTATGTTCATCTATATTTAGAACTAGCAGAAATCTGTAAGTAACGAACCATAGACGAATAACCAGTGAATAAACTGTTATGTTGTATGTTCCTACGCACTCAGTTTGATAAAGCATGGAATTTGATTTGAGTAATTTGAGTACCAGGTCTGGATAAGTATGGGAAAATAGAACTAAAAATAATAAATAAATACATTTATAAATAAATGTAATTAAATAAAATCATACAAGCAGCGTGTTCATGGTTCATTAGTGCTCGTTGAACACAATTGAATAAATCCAAGTTGCACATTATTATGCAAAGCAAGCTCTCTTTTTACAAGCTAGTCTCTTTTGATCTTTACTAAATGAAGGTGCATGTGACTCAAACCAGCAACAGTTAAAAGACCAAACGATCATCTAAATCAGTCTGTAGCCTACTTTGCTGTTTGATCATTCAACATCAATCAATGACAGTACAAACTGTAAACGACAGTATGGTAACAAACAATCGTGCTAGAGATGAATATATGCAGGTTATAAAGCATTTTAGGCTTATTAATAAAAAATAATAATCGATTTCTCATCCCTGCACAGTTTCGCTGAACTCGAACTGAATTTATGGGCTTTAACTTAAATACAGTTAATTTCTAAGCCTCACCACATAAGGAACCAATAGGATATTTTTATTTGTTTCCATCTTCATAGATGGTCCAAACTGTTCTAAACAGGAACTGCTATATTTTGCTCAGCTATCTTCATGATGCGCATAACCGCTTTTTCATCTTGCATCTCCTCTCTCTTGCTTCTTCGATTCATGCACTAGAAGACAGACGTCAGGCCACAGCAGCAGCGGGCATGGGCTGGGCCCCAGATTCCCCACTCTCCTCCTCCCTCTGCTTAGCCACACACACTGCAGTTTCCCAGGTGCCACACCACATATAGCAATGCTCGCCCCTCTTGGCGAATGCCTTCCCTCCTAGCGTGAGGATGCCTCCGCTAGCAGAGCAAGCTCCGCTGTTTCAGCCATTTCATCCCACCGTCTCTTACCCTACCCATTGTCTGTGGCCTGTAGATGTTAGCGTGAGGATGCCTCCGCTAATAGCGCAGGCCCGGTCATCAGTCTCAAACTCTCTTTTTGTCTTTGGTCTACAGCTCAACCACGGACCTTAGCGTGAAGCTGCCTCCGTTAGCGGCGCAGGCCCAGATGCCTTATTTTACTCCCCAGCTTCCCTCTTTTCTACACTTCTTGTTCCTCCCCAGGCTCCAGGGACTGACCCGAGCGTGAGGCTGCCTCCACTAGTGGTGCGTGCCCAGATGCCTTATTCTCTTCCCCAGCTTCCCTCTTTTCTATCCTCCTCATTTCTCCCTAGGTTCCAGGGGCCAGCCCGAGCATGAGGCTACCTCCGCAAGCAGCCTTGGTCCCAGCCATTCCTCCAGCCTGCCTTTCCTGATTTTCTCTTCTCAACATTACTTTATTTATATCATGTAAACAGCATTAAGAACCTCCAAGCTCCCAGAAAACCACTTTTCCAGTCATTCATTCCCCATAGGAGCAGCAACCACAGCTGTTCAATAAGGCCTTTCCCAGCATCAGATTTAAACACCTGGTCACTGGTCATAAGAAGCTTTTAAGAACTACATCAAACTGTTTCCACATTAAAGAAGCCTAACAAATGCTTATCAGCTAGGTTTTCAGCTCCAGCTCATTTTCTCACACATACCCACAAGCCAAATCAAACTCAACTAATACCATCATTCCTATAAAATGGGAATGATCTCATTGCCAGTGCAGCGATGTCGCCTCGGTTCCCGCAGGAGCTCAATTCTTCTGGCCCTTCTCTCCACTGCCACAGCAGTGAGGTCCCCTCGGCTCCTGCAGATCAGTTCTTCTAGCTAATTTCTCCACTGCCGCAGCAGTGATGTCGCCTCGGCTCCCACAGGGGCTCAGTTTCTCTGGCTTTTTCTCTCCACTGCCACAGCAGTGATGTCGCCTCCGTTCCCGCAGGAGCCCAGCTCTGCCTAAAACTCACCCTCATCCAATGTTGCAAGAAATCTCCCGGTCTTCAAACTAACCCTCTAAACAGATGATTCAAACCACCCAGTCAAATCAGTCAAACTCCAATCTGACACCATGAGTATTGAGCTCCCATAAGAACCTCAGAAACAGTATAAACTTTCTATTCTCGTTCAGCTATGGCTGGGCTTACCCGTCCCATCGCTGCGAGTATTGAACTCCCGTCGGACGGCGCGAGAGCCCTCCCAGTCGAAAATAGCTAAACGTTTTGCATTTACGCCAGCAGGGGCTTACCCGTCCAATCGCAGCGAGTATTGAACACTCATCGGACGTCGCTAGAGCGCTTACCAATCTAAAATAATTAAACGTTTACCTCACTGCCAGCAGGGGCTTACCCGTCCGATTGCAGTGAGTATTGAACTCCCGTCGGATGCTGCAGGCGCCCCCAGCCAAAACATTTAAACCTTATCTTAGTTTGCCGGTCGAAGAGGTTTATAGTCACATTTACATTTCAAATTTATTGTAATTGTTAATGTGTGTGTGTTGTTGTTTTTTTTTTTTTTTTTTTTTTTTTTTTTTTTTGTCTGTTTTAGACCCTCCCAGGAATGTCTCAGTGTTGATAACTGGATCTGGTGAAATAGTGTCAGGAGATTCAGTGACTCTGATCTGCAGCAGTGATTCAAACCCTCCTGCTCTGAACTTCAGCTGGTTTAAGGAGAATGAAAGCTCAGCTGTTGGATCTGGACAGAGTTTCAATGCACTACAGAGTGGACGCTTCTACTGTCAGGCTCACAATCAACATGGATCTCAGAGATCAGACGCTGTAACTGTGACTGTTAAAGGTAGAGCAGCTCATATACTTACATTACTCTTTCTAAAGTGAAGCAAATGAATCTGTTCAGATGTTTCACTCTTTTGTAGGACATCTGGTGATATTATACATATCCATTGGAGTGGTTTGTGGACCTGCAGTGATCATCATGATGCTGGTTTGGTAAGTCGGTCGCGCTCTGCTTACTCGTAACAAAAAGCATAGTTTTTATATATTTACGAAAACTGCAACTTATTTAAGGCAGCGATAGTCAGAAATCGAAATGGACTTAATCGATGTGCCCCATGCTCCATCTATTAAACCTTCCGTATGAACAATCCTGAACACAGATTTGAGGTAATACCTTCGCTTTAATCTACTAGAAATAATGAATTAAGAATAATACAGAATAAACCATTTTATGTGTCAAGTAAAAATGTATCATGCCAATTACATTACAGTTAGACAATTAGAAGCCAATTCAGAAATGATAAATGCATAACATCAATTACTCGAAGAAATGCATATACACACAGTGATGTGTGAATGTCTTCAGACATTCACCCATCTCTGCATGGGGGTTTCTGGCTACAGAAGATCCCCCCTGACTGCTTTGCACTTTACCTTTTATACCAGGACCAGAACAAAAGAGTTATAAATATTTATTACACCAACACCTATTTTGGGGGAAGAGGAGTGGGTTTTCACAAAAGGCACCACCCAAAGATAGGACAGAATTTTCCTTAGTTTTCAGTCTTCTTCGTAATACCAGTGACTGCTGTGAAACTGAGACCATTTTACCAATCACACTGAGACATTTAAAATGATAGCAAACATAAAAAAGGGAAAAACAATAAATACACAAGTTACATTATATTTCTTGAAGAACTTTCAGTGACTTACGTCAGGGGGAAGGGAAGGTGTGTGTGTGTGTGTGTGTGTGTGTGTGTGTGTGTGTGTGTGTGTGTGTGTGTGTGTGTGTTTGTTTGTGTGGGGGAGGCATTGTCCTTTTGGGGTTAGGGCAAGGCGTTGTCCTTTACTACTTTGAGATCTTTTTCCAGATGAGTTTTATTGCTTTATTGCAGGATGCTTGATCTCTGTTTTTGTTTAGCAGGAAAATCAAGTCTTACAGTACTATGTAGTGTGTGTGAATGAGTGACTGAGTCAGAAGGTTGTGAATTCAGTGAGACGTCATGATGAATGTGAGCCAAAGCAAAATTTCCAATTTTCCATCCTATCTTTCCACACTGACAGCTACTCAGTTAGTTATTGAATGAGGAAGTCTGAAGCTCACATCTTTACTGCAGTAAATCCTGAAGATACGCCAGATTTCATCACATTAATAATGGCAGTGTCACATCTTAGAGAAACCTTATTGGTTCAAAATAATAATTGTGTATTAAACATCACATAAGTTCTGATTGGTTGTAATTGGTCAAATCATTGTCTTTAAAGGGTAATCAGGAGGATGAAAAAGAGAAATGACACACAGGAGTCTCAGGTGAGAACAATTTATTTGGTTATCAGTAGTTTACTGATCAGGTAAATGAATTTGTAACTAAAAGTTAAATTTTAAATGTAGCTGTGACTTTATTTAATGAGTTGTTTATATAATTTTTTTTACATTTTCTCTCTATTCTGTTTTTTTTTTTTTTCTTTTAATGGCACAGATGGTTGATTCCAGACCTCATCATGACAGACACAAAGCTTGTGATGTTGAATTGAGTGAACCTGTGTATGAGAATTCAACGGTAAATGTTTTAACTGAGGATTTCCTACACTTTTACTCAAACAGAATTAAACGCTCCTCAATGTCAGTGAGGAAATATCAAATGTCTTTTAAGTATATGGAAATTTAAATAACACAGTCCTGTTTTTACTTTGTCTCTTCATTCATAAAGGCTGATCAACTTGATGATTGAAAACCCGAACTGAACTCGTATGTGTATGTAAATCTTCCAGTAAGTAAGAATACCTACAAGACAGAGAAAAAAAAAAAACATCTTATTATTCTTTCATCATGACTAATGTTCTTGATACTTTTATTTAAATATCATTATCAATGTTTTCACTTCAATGTCTTTCTTTCTTTCTTAATCAGCATAACAACAAAAGGCTGTAATGTTTTGAACACACAAATATATTACAGCCTTTATGCATCATTGTGGGCGGAGCCCTGAATGATTGACAGGAGTGCCGTGATGACATGTGACTGAAGTAATTTGGGGATCATTTTATAGATGGATGGGCAAAAATGGTAAATGGTTAATGAATTGATGTAAAAGAGTGTATTCACCGAAGTGTTTTCTTTATGCTTTGTGTCACGTATAAAGCTTACTTCATTTAGATTATTAATGTTTTTAACCTTAAGTATCAGTATTGTTCATGTTTCAAATAAAAGGCAGAAAAAAAAATTGTTAGGAAGAATATATTTTGCTTCGTTTGTCTTTGATCTCTTATTCTATTTTTTAAATTTGTTGTAGTCTTGTACACCTTTAAAGGGTTATTTCACCCAAAAATGAAAATTGACATTAATGACTCACCCTCATGTCATTCCAAACCCGTAAGACCTCCGTTCATCTTCGGAACACAGTTTAAGATATTTTAGATTTAGTCCGAGAGCTTTCTGTCCCTCCGTTGAAAAAGTATGTGCAGTATACTGTCCATGTCCAGAAAGGTAATAAAAACATCATCAAATTAGTCCATGTGACATCAGTGGGTTAGTTAGAAGTTTTTGAAGCATCAAAAATACATTTTGGTCCAAAAATAACAAAAACTACAACTTTATTCAGCATTGTATTCTCTTCCGGGTCTGTTGTCAATCCGCGTTCACGACTCCGCAGTGACGCTGCTGACGTGTTATCTGGTGCGCTCGAGCTTCGTTTACAGTCTGAGGGAGACGCACGCTGTAAACAAAACAACCTTCACAAACATGTCTAAAAGTTGTGAATTAGTTGTAACATTAAAACAGGAGATCATGACTGGATCATGACAGGAGATCATGACTTTGTGCTCAAAGTGGAGCTCCTAGCATTATAAATTCCAGGATATGCTTTTTTTCATTGGTTGTTGCGTTAAATCTTACCCAGATACAATAGTGCTATTTTCTGATTGGCTATTGTGTAGCCTCTTTCTTTTTTTGATTGGCTGATAAGTGGCAGGCTCGACTAAGAACTCCAGGGGAGACGCGCTTGATTCCTGCCCGGTTCCACAGAGAGAGCAGCGCGGCCAGATACATTTTAGGCGCTGACACTTAAGAGCCCAGCAATGCCACAGCTGGAACATGTGGAACGTTCAGCAGATGAGATGACATTACGTCAGCAGGGGTCACTGCGGAGTCGTGAACGCGGATTGTCAACAGAACCGGAAGAGAATACAATGCTGAATAAAGTCGTAGTTTTTGGGGGTTTTTTGGACCAAAATGTATTTTCGATGCTTCAAAAACTTCTAACTAGCCCACTGATGTCACATGGACTACTTTGATGATGTTTTTATTAGCTTTCTGGACATGGACAGTCTACCGTACATACATTTTCAATGGTGGGACAGAAAGCTCTCAGACTAAATCTAAAACATCTTAAACTGTGTTCCGAAGATGAACGGAGGTCTTACGGGTTTGGAACGACATGAGGGTGAGTCATTAATGACATAAAGGGTTAGTTCACCCAAAAATGAAAATTAAGGAGTATCTTGTCATTTCTTATAAGAGCCACACTGTTCTTTTCAAGCCTATAAGCAGTTATTGATGTCTTAATGTTTCTTTGATATGGATGATGAGAACATACATGAATTTAGCTTTCCTTTGTTTTCAGTTGGCCTAATGCCCTGCTATATATGAGTTACAGCGAGCTCAATAAACTTTGACTTTGAGTGAACAGCACTTCTCGTGTTTGTGTCATTCTCGGTCCCCGGTACCGGTGCTCAACTCTGCTCTGCATTATATTGATTTGGTATTAGAGGTCCATAATTTTTATTCAACAATCATGCTCTCGTTGTACAATCCACACTTTTCTGTCATTCAATACATCAGAATAACCAATGTGATCTCATGAGAATGTGTATTTTTACATAAAGTGTGGTTCTACCACATGTACATTTACTTACATTTTCATACACACAAAAACATACAATATTGACAAATTTATAGCGCTAAAACTTAAAAATAATTATGTATGAACAGCAGTAAAACATATCCAAGTGTGGATGTGTATGAATTCCCATTAATATTAAAATCATGGCATTAATGTTTTAATTCTGTTGTATTCAATTGTCATATCAATACATGTTTTTAGTCAAATTTATTGAATGCAGTTTACTCATCTACTTAATATGAAATAACATTTTTGTTTGTGACTTGTGCTGCAAACTCATTTCGGAGGATTACATAATGTTAAACAAGACTACACTTTGAAACACTTTGAAATTTCTGTAATTGTTTAACCATTTTGTAATATTTAGTTTGTTTGTTGTGTGACACAGAAGGCATTTTCTCCTTTGCAGCGACTGACAATACAACCATAAGATACACCAAAACAACATAAACTCACAAATCACATCAATTTTATTTGTTTGCTATTCTCCAAATCTTTACAACCCATATGATTGTAAGAAACAGATCCAAATTCTCAGCAGCGACCGTCATGGTCAAAGATCGTAGTCGTTATGATTTAAATTTGAAAGTTTGTTTGTCTGTTATTCTTTTATTTATAACAGTATGTAGTTTTAAGAAATTGTTATGGGTAGGTTTAGGTGTATGTGTAGGATTAGCGGCTCAAAATATCGTTTTAATGTTATATTTTTACTAAAATTGTCCTTTTCCTCCACATTTCTGTCCATTATGTTTTATTCTTTAAACATTCTGTATGAAATGGGTATGTTTATGTTCGGGAGGGGGTTTATGGATCTCAAACGATCTAGTCAGATTATTAATATGATTATAAATACTTTACAATATTACACTTGCAGGCTAGAATCAGCATAAGAGATAAAGAGCTGTTTATAGTTTGGAAAAACAACAACATTTTAATATGATTATAAATACAATAAAAAATCTTAGTGTTGTTTGGAACCTTAATAAAAAAAAGTCCTTAACAGCAACTTACGTTTCAAAATGAAGTTAGTTTGTATTCCTTATTCGACAACAAAAACAATTCCAACTGAAGTTACTTCATAAGTGACCTACCAAAACAGGCTGAAAGCCAGACTGGGATAATGGGTGGAGCAGAGCAACAGACATTCCCTTCCCATGTAATGCTGCGTTCGCGTCACCTCGTATTTACCGGAATCTTGAAATGACAACACGTGACGTTATATTCTGAGCTGTTCTGAGGTCCTTTTGGTCCTTGAACTGGGAATTATGCCTTTCCATGGCAGCACTATCGACGACTAAATGAATCTACAGCGGTCAGGTGGTACAGCGCGGCCACGTGGTACATCTGGGAGCTTTCAGAAAACTCCCATCTTACAAGCTGTAATTACGAGCTCTACGAGGACGTGAATGCTTTTTACAAGCTAGAATCTCATAACTACAGGAATTATGAGGCAGCGTGAACGCACCTTAACTACAGGTCGCTCGAGCGACTCAAGGGCTGTAGTGAGCTCTGGAATGGATTCATGGGCTGTAGCGGGCTCTGGAATGGATTCATGGGCTGGAGCGGGCTCTGGAATGGATTCATGGGCTGGAGCGGGCTCTGGAATGGATTCATGGGCTGGAGCGGGCTCTGGAATGGATTCATGGGCTGGAGCGGGCTCAGGATTCGGGCTGGCGGCCATGACGGGCTGGACAAGGCTCTGGAATGGCGGGCAGCGGACTCTGGAATGGATTCATGGGCTGGACGAGGCTCTGGAATGGCGGCCATTTTGGGACAAGACTTTGAGGTGGAGGATACTGAGGAAGCGACTTCCACAGTAAAAACAGAGCCGCTCCTTTGCAAATCTATATACTGCCAGATCTATATTTGTCCAACTAAGATCATGAAATAGCATGAGGGAACTGAGTGGATCAGACACCCCCCCTCGAAAAAATAACATAAGACACACCTCGTCAAAAAATGTTAAATGTGCCAGTCCGATAAAGTCCACGAGTCATCAACTGATCTATCTCTTTGATGGAGAAGCATTAACTGTACGGCTGGATTCATTGTTTGATGAGTTGTTCTGTTACGAGTTTAAAGAGACGAGGCAGAGAGAGAATGCAAATGCACACACACAGTTTAATAACAAAAGACAAAAAATAAAGACTCTATACCTGGAAACTGGCAAATAGTCCACATAAAGAATCAGGAACATAATCCAAAGACCACAAAGGAAGGAACAAGACATCCATGAGAAATAAATACAATAAATACAATTCATGACCCACAATTAAAACACAAGAGCTTAAATAGGCAAACTAAAACCAGTAAATGATCAACAGTTGGGAGAAAATAAACCATAATGAGTCCAGGCACAGGATTGTGGTGAATGTAATTCATAATGGGAGAACAACAAAGTCAGAAGGAGTGCCCTCTGGAGGAACTCATGGGCACTCCAGCTGGTGAACGTGACACTTATCAACACACAAAAGAGGAAGTGAGACTAAGGGTTTTAGTAAGTACGATCTTATAAAGTCAAATTCATTAAATTAATTTAAAAAGGATCAAGGCTGCATTTGTTCACTCGACAGAAACTCAGTATCTGTCTGTGAAGAAATAAAAGTTTAACAGCATGTGAAAATCACAAACATCTTAAAGAAAATGTGAAGAACTTTACATGTTCTCGTCTCTTTTCACTTTCTCTTTCTTTCTTCTAATTCTCACACTCTGAAGGATGCTGCTTTATTTGTTTCGTCCATTTTATGATGATCTATTTTCTTATCATACAAAAAGTTTTTTTTGAATAGTTTTAATTAAAGCTGGTTTTGAAGCAGCAAGTGAGGGTAAAATGTACTTGAAAAAAGGAAGATAAAGAGTTTGTCTTCAAGAGAAATCTTCCTGTTCTCACTGTATTGTTTCATCACTGAAAAACGGTAAGATTTCTTTTAATTTGTTCACTGTACTTATTAAAATGCATTTTCATAGAGAGAAAAAAAAAGCTGTTGTTTATTCAAATATGATCCATTCATTTATGGGTGAATCGCTCCAAAAATGTCCAAGTCATGTTTTACCTGAGAATCAAATGAAAAAAAGTATACAATATATTTGCATAAAACCATTGTGATTTTACTGTCATGAAAATAACCTTGATGAATTTCATGAGATTCACCTTCACAGAAGCTAAAATAAGTGTCTGTATATTGATTGTGATGTCAGTCAGAATGGCTCCTCCACTTCCTCTGACCTTTCTGCTCATGATTTCGGGTAAGTCAGATTTATTTCTGCTTTTCAACATCCTCCAGCACTGCAGACTCATCAGTGATAATGAGCTGCACTTATACATACCCTACTGGATATCAGATCATGAACGTGTTCTGGACCAAAGGTTCATTACAAGAGGGTAAAGAGCCTCCAGATCTGTATGAGGACACTGAATACAGTCAGAGGTTTCAGTATCTGGGAGATAAACAGCAGAACTGCACCATCAGACTGAGTCATGTGACACTGAAGGATTCACACATGTACTGTTTCAGTAACTAGTTTTGTTTTCCTCTTTCTCCTGGTTCTCATGTTTTCCTCTCTTCCATTAAGGCTGTTCATCCATGCACCAACACTCCTGAAATAAACACCCCTCTGTATGAGAATGTTACAGTTTATGAGAATGTTACTGTAAGTGTCCAGCTCTTCTCATTGAGAGTCAATAGAGATTAATCTTGTGCTATTAAATGTCCCACTCTGTCTTTCTTCTCTCAACATCACTGCAGACTATGATATGTGCCTTTAAACATTTCAAAAATGGTTATCTTTGTAAATCTTTGTAAATGGATCTCATTTGTGTCTCATTGTTGTCTCAGACTAACAGGAATATGCTGTAGTGATGATGGCATTTTACAGTCCTCATGTGACTGTGTGGGTGGAGCCTGGATGATTGACAGGAGTGTCTGATGAGGATTTACTGGAGTATTTTGAGAAGATTGAGGAAAATCAAATTTAAATCAAAGACTTGGCCAGCAAACAACATTGTCATGAAAATATATTGTTGCTTGACTTGTTTGATTATAAAGGCTTACAGTTAATGCTAATAGTTTATCAGTTAGATTGTTGTTGTTTGTGTCGCTGTAAACATCTTTATGATCAGTGTAGGAATACAAATGTTCTAGTAAATACACTATTAACATTGAACATTTTAAATTAATCTTTCATTCAATAAATTAGTGTTCTCAATGCTAGTAGTCTTAGTTGACTCATCCATGGATCATTTCAATGCTCACTTTTCACAGTTGTTTCTGATGCTTAAATAGTGTTAAAACAACATTTATTTCAGGTTTTTCCAGCCAATGCACATGTGCAGCCCTGAACGCACATCTGAGAACTGTTTCTATGGAAATCAGTGATGATTGCTGTTAAGTCTACGAGTAGTAAACACACTGTATATATTCAGAGACCTCGTATTTTATTCCGAACAGTAACTGCACAAATAAACTCTGAGCGCACTTCTCCTTCACTTCTAGTAACTCACTCCTTCTCTCTACTATACAGCGTCTCTAGCGGCAGCATGAAGAACTACATTATAAGACACAACATTTCCCCTCTTTGTAAAAACATTTCTCTTAACTTAACCAAGGAAACATGTACTCTGAATAAAGCAGTTGTGACAATCTAGGCAACTATTCAGTAACAGTCCGTACCGTATATTCATTGTATATTAACGATGATGTATAGGTTGCTTTAAAACTCGTGACATGAATACATGAACTGTCAGCAGAACAGTAAATTGATACTCAAACATAATCAACTACACAGTTTAACATTTTTGTAAACCAATAAGTGCAAAACTCATTCAGAACAGTTTTCTTCCCTTCAGGAGCAATACCTTGTGCAACTTAGATATAAAACAGTCCTATTTATTTGATCACATAGTCTTTGTGCCAAATAGGCTTACGTCTCATACGTGAGACTTTCGCAGAGCTATGTGTAGTGTTGTGCGTTTGCTGTAATGTGTTACTGGCACAGTCAGTCAGTCCAGGTGAGTATGCCAGGTGGGCAGCATTCCACTTTTTTCCATCACCAAGTAGGAAAGTGTTGGGTCCCACTCTCTTCTCTACTCTTACAGGAGCAGAGTATCTAGGGTGACCTTTCGGGGTTGCACGAGGAAGTCTTATTCTCACTCTCCCTCCCACATCAATGAGAGGATTGCGAGCACCGCGTTTGTGGTCGGTGTATCGTTTCATCTTGTCCTGTTTCTTTTTCACCTTCTCACGGACAGCAGAAAGATCACATTTACCCTCACCATGCAAAGGCAGGATGTTAAGCTTGGTTCGCATCTTTCTCCCATATAGCAGTTCATATGGCGACACGCCCGTAGTAGCGTGAGGAGTTGCTTGGTACACCTGGAGCCATTCTGTGACAGCTCTGTTCCATGGTTGTGAGTGCTGAATTGCTGTCTGGATGCAACCTTTCAATGCACGGTGAAATCGTTCCACAGCCCCGTTAGCTGCAGGGTAATACACGGATGTACGGATGTGTTTTATTTCTCGTTCCTTCAAAAACTCAGCGAAGACAGCTGAGGTGAATTGAGTACCATTGTCCGTAACAATGCACTCTGGATTGCCATGACGACTAAAGGCAGTACTCAGAAATTTGATAACATCCTCAGCAGTTGTATTGCTAGCAAATGCGAGCTCAGGCCACTTGGAATGATAGTCTGTAAGTGTTATGGCATATCTGCAAGCAGGAGTAGCTGTTTCAAACGGTCCAACTATATCCAGGCCCAGTTTTTTCCATGGGCCCTCAGGAAACTGAACTGGCAGCAAAGGTGCTGGATGCGTCACAGCAGATTTGTCATTGGACTGGCAGGTAATGCATGTAGAGATAGTTGACTGGACCTGGGAGTCCATCTGCGGCCACCAGTAGAGATCCCGCAACCTCTGTTTTGTGCGGACTACTCCCTGGTGAGCCTCATGTGCCAAGGAAATCAATGTGTGTCGTAAGGCTACAGGGACTAACAACCTTGTTCCTCTGACAATGAAAGCATCTTTCACTGCAAGTTCGTCTCTAACTCTGAAGTATGGAATCAAGTCCTGACTCACTGCTTTGATGGAGGGTGGCCAGCCGAGTGTAATTTGCTTCCGCAGCTGTGTCAGCTCAGGACAAGCAGTACAGGCAGTCTCAAAGTCAGACACTGAAAGAGAGCATAATGATGAGGAAATTAATGCAACAATGTCAGGCTCCACGTCAGCGGAGGGGTCAGCAGGTGCTGGTATGGGAAGACGAGACAAGCAGTCTGCAGTGTGATTTTGGGAACCAGGCCGGTAAACGACGTCGTAATCAAAACAGAGCAGACGTGCTGCCCAGCGAGCGATCCGCATTCCAGCTCTCCCCATTCCTTTTGTGGTAAGTAAAGTGGTGAGTGCTTGGTGATCGGTGCGAAGTGTAAAGCGATGGCCCCACACGTACGTTCGCCATTTCTCAGTAGCCCACACACATGCCAGGGCCTCCTTCTCCACTATAGAATATTTCTTTTCAGCATCAGTGAGTGTGCGGGAAGCGAAAGCCACTGGTTTTTCCATACCATCTGATTGTACTTGGGCAAACACTGCACCCAACCCATAGTCACTTGCATCTGTTGAAATTACTGAATGAAGTGTGGGGTCATAAATGGCCAGGGCAGGACTGGACACAAGCATCTGTTTAATGTCCTCAAAACTGCTTTGAGCAGCTGGAGTCCAGGAGAACAGTCCTTTTTCTTTAGCACACTCACGCATTGGAGCCACAACTGTCGCAAACCCAGGAAGGAATTTTGAGTACCAAGACACTAATCCTAGGAAGGATTGCAAAGATGCTGCATCAGATGGAGGCGGAGCTTTACGGACAGCATCCAGATGCTCCTGGTCAGGTAAGATTCCATTGGCGCTGATTATGTGGCCCAGGAACCGCAGTGAAGTCTGTCTGAAATTGCATTTTTTATCATTTAACACCAGCCCAGCCTCTTTCAGTTTCTGTAACACAGTAGTAAGGTTAGAGTCATGCTCTTCAGCCGTTTCTCCGTACACAATAAGATCATCCAGGTAATTTCTGACACCTGGTACCCCCTGCAGGATGGTGGCCATCATCTTTTGGAAAGCGGAGGGTGCTGACGCCAGGCCATAGGGAACCCTGCAAAATCTGAACAGGCCGTCATGAGTGATGAAAGCTGTAATGTCTCTGCTATCTTCATGCAGGGGAAGCTGATAGTATGCATTAGCTAAATCTATAGTAGAAAATACTGTAACACCCCTAAGGCTGGTAAGCATTTCATCAATGTGTGGTAACGGATAACAGTCAGTAATGACGGCTTTGTTAACTTCTCTTAGATCAGCGCACATTCGGATCCCACCAGTTTTCTTCCCAGGAACAACGATGGGGGACACCCAGGCAGAAGCATCCACACGTTCGATGACACCTGCTTTCAGCAGACGGTCTAATTCAGCTGATACAGAAGCTCGGACTGCAAAAGGTAAGCGTCGTAATTTCTGATGCACAGGTTTTACTGTGGGGTTGATTTTTACCTTGTGGACAAAGTTCTTTACACATCCTATGTCTGCATCTGTCAGAGACGTGGTATTGGTGGCCATGACAGAGGTGCAGACATTATCACTTTTAATTTGTAGTTGCAGGGCAGAAATCAAATCCATGCCTAGCAAAGCAGTCCCTTTATCCACAACGAAAAAGGTGGCAGCGGCTGACGCATTGGACACATGTACTTGTGCTTGCAGGCATCCGAGTACAGGTATGCATTCCTGGGTGTAAGTCACAAGACGGACGGCAGGTGTAGATAATTGTGTGGCACTGAAGTGGCGTTTATAGATATGGGTGGGCAATATCGACACTGAAGACCCTGTATCCACAACGAATTGTACTGTGGTGCCAGGTGAAGCAGCAGGAGTACTAACAGTCACATTGCAATGTAGTTTCTTTGGTGCTTCGGCAGAGTTCTCTAGATACAGCACTGTGACGTCATGCACTTGCACCTCGCGCACATCACTCGCTGGGGCTGAACGGCACACCCGAGCAAAATGTCCCTTCTTGTTACACAATTTACAATGAACTTTTATAGCAGGGCACTGTGCTGAATTAGCTAGGTGTTTGTCTGAACCACACCTGAAGCATGACTTACGGGCAGACGAAGCAGGGGCAGCAGCTGGCCGTGAACGGTGTTTCCCTCTCGCGTGGTGTGACTTGACTTGTACAGCGCGCACTGAAGCATCTCTATCGGCCGTCATTCTCTTTGCGTGCTCAGCTGCAGCTTCTAATTGTGTTGCAAGGTTAGTTGCTTTCTGTAATGTCAGGTCCGGCTCGAGTAACAGTCTCTGTCTTATATCATCACTTTGTAAATGTTCCAGCAATTGGTCGCGAATCATATCGTCAACTTTATCACCGAAGTCACAGTTAGCAGCGAGCGCATGTAAAGCAGCAACGTACTGTTGTATGTTTTCGTGTGCAGCTTGTACTCTTTTTCTGAATGTATGTCGCTCCACGACCACATTAACTTTGGGAATGAACTGTCTTTTTAAAGCAGCAACAGCGGTATCATATGTCTCACCGGTGTCCGGCAGTGCGTAAAAGATCCGTTGGCCCTCGGCGCCTAAACAATGAAGTAATGTAGCCCTCTTCCGAGCGTCAGGCCATGCAGAGCCCACTGCGTTGATTACCAGCAAATAGTTGTCGAACATGCGCAACCACATGTCGAATGGCATGGTAGGCTCTCCCGGGCAGGACAGGAACATTGGCGGTGACGAGACATTCACAGACATTGTTTATCAGTCAATAAAGTCAATTCTTAAAACTTAGTATCCTCGTCGCCAATTTGTTAAGTCTGCGAGTAGTAAACACACTGTATATATTCAGAGACCTCGTATTTTATTCCGAACAGTAACTGCCCAAATAAACTCTGAGCGCACTTCTCCTTCACTTCTAGTAACTCACTCCTTCTCTCTACTATACAGCGTCTCTAGCGGCAGCATGAAGAACTACATTATAAGACACAACAATTGCCAAATTGTAACTTTTATTTAGAAGGCGGGGCTTCCATTACTAGAGCCGCCATATTGTGCATGTGATAAAAGGCCTCAAACTTTACTCTGACAGGACTGATTTCCTCTTCCTCATGGGTGTGACGTCCCTCAGTGTTGCTTATGAAGGTCACGTGATCCCACTGTGATGCTGCTGTCAAAAGTTCATGCGTTTGGTTTTCACACTTACTGTACTAAAGAGGAAACTGTGTTTGTGACCATGTTTAAGGACATGATGCAATCAAGAACAAGGCCGCTGGCAGAATAAAAAGCTTAGAAGCTCTCATAAAAACTTTCAGACATTTAGATGAATCAATTCTGCTTCATCAGCGTGATTTAAGTGCTTTGTTTAACTTCCAGATGGCTATTAATCCACCAGTAAATTGGAGGTTTATCAAATTCACAGTTGGTGATGCTGGTGATGAAATTTTGACCTCACTGTCACTGCAATACCTTCCAGTGTTTTACAATCCCGCCTCCATCAATTCCCATTCCAGGATAGTTGGTCTGAATATGCAAACTAAAGTATAGTCATTCAAGCTATTATTTACTCTCTCTCAAGATCAGGTTCCTTGTCATCACTGTCTGTATGATTGAATATTTATTCCTAAGTTTGAAAACATTATTTCATGAGCATCTTTATGGATTGATTTAAAGTTTCTCTCAGTTCAACTTGTATGTCTTTAGTCTGGTGTTGTCAGATAAAACTCTTCTTCTGCTTTATCAGAACTATAATTGAGGTGTCAAAAGCTCAAATTAAAATATAATATATTCATCACGTGTCATTCAGTGTGAAAACGGCAATACTGGTTCCACCCTGATCATTTGTAGTGCTGTCTCTGATCACGGGTGTTGGTGAAACGGGTAAGAGCTTGATTTTCTGTCAAATATCTTAAGTGTTGGGGATTTATGGGAGATTGGTTGGGGCTAGTTGTCACAGGGCTGTGTCTATGGTTTCAAAAGACCAATATCACAAAAAATGTGTTTTCTCCAGCAGTACTTTGTTGGATGCAAACACCTCAATGAAAATCCACTTTAATCTTGTACGCAATAGATAACTGTATACAGACTTTTATATTAAAATGTATCTCTATACAGAAAGTGGCTTTTAAAAATGAGCTGTCATAAGAAATATTCACCAGAATAAAAGTGTGACAATTAGCCCCAGAATATGTGCTGTAAACACTAGCAGTGCACTGAATCAAAAATCAAAGGTGGATCATTACAGTTTCACAGTATGAAATTAAAAGCCATCGTTCTGTCAGATTTCAGCTGTCTATGATGTGCTGTCAATCAAAAATGGGGCGGGGAAAGACAAACAGTTAACTCATGTAGTGCAAAAGTGACTTTTGCTGTCATTTTCTTGGATGAATACAGTATTTTATTGATTTATGTGTGTATTAAGCAAATAACTAGAGCTTATTTCTCTTTTGGTTTGTTCTGTTCAATCTTGAAATGGAAAGTGCTCAATTTTCACTGACAAGAAAGAGGAAGATCAGGGCGCAGTGCAGCATGATCCTGGATCAACATTCCAATCAACCAATCAGATTTTAGGGACAGTTTACAGTTTATGTCAAGTTTAGGCTTACAACCAGGGTCATCCTTTCTTGCATTGTCTTGAGCCATCAATTATAAGCTATATTGTTAGTAGCTTGCTAGTAGCTAACAGATCTAATTGCTAGCAACTATCATAAACCGAGAGTTTTATTCAGTACTATAAAATCTGTGATCAGTCCAAATGACAGAGTTTTTATTGACGAGTCTGCTGAGACTTGTGAGAATTTTTTTAACTTTTTTGTAGATAAGATCATGGCAATTAGATATGAGATTGGCAATTGTAATAGGGGCCTTTTGGCTCCTATTCTGTGCTCTGCTACCTTTTCTCACTTCGAGCCAGTATCTATTGTGACATTGACTGAGATTGTAGGCCGGATGAAACCCTCCAATTGTCCTTTAGATAGTATCCCGTCATGGCTATTTAAAAAGGTCTTTGCCATTATTGGCCCTAGTATTTTGTCTATTGTTAATGGTAGTCTGATTTCTGGCATGGTCCCGTTGCCATTGAAACATGCTGTAGTGCAACCTCTTGTTAAAAAGCCAAATTTGGATTGCTCTGATTTATCTAATTTTAGACCAATATCAAAACTTCTGTTTTTATCTAAGGTCTTAGAGAAAATTGTTCTTAGCCAATTGCAGAGTTTTTTGGACCAAAATGCTGTGTTTGAGGTTTTTCAGTCCGGTTTTAAAGCCCACCACAGTACAGAGTCTGCATTGCTAAAAGTGCTTAATGATATTTTATTGTTAAGTGATTCTGGTCATTCTGTGGTTCTTCTGCTTTTAGATCTTACTGCAGCTTTCGATACGATCGATCATGGGATCCTCGTTTCACGCCTTGAGGAAGTGGCGGGTATTCAGGGTACTGCTCTTAAGTGGTTTAGGTCTTTCTTATCGAATAGAAGTTTCTCTGTTAATATAGGCCAGGTGTTTTCATCTTCTGCCCCGTTGACTTGCGGTGTCCCCCAAGGATCCATTCTTGCCCCTATTTTATTTTCTTTATATATTTTATCTCTAGGGACAATTTTTCGCAAGTATGGAATTTCCTTTCATTTTTATGCGGATGACACGCAAATTTACTTGCCCCTGAGGAAAAGTAACGAAAATGCTCTGGATTCCCTAGTGAACTGTTTAAAGGAGGTTAAAGCCTGGATGTCGGCAAATTTTTTAAACTTCAATGAGAGAAAAAAGGAGATTGTTTGGTTCGGTGGTCCTGCTCTTCCTGAACTGTCAAATTTTAGGTGAGCTGACCCCTTTTTGTAAACCTGTGGTTAAAAATTTAGGGGTACTGTTTGACAGTTCCCTAAAATTCGATAAACAGATAAATTCAGTTGTTAAAACAAGTTTTTTTCATTTACGTCTTTTGGCAAAGGTTAAACCTTTTCTTTCTTTTAATGACTGTGAGAAGGTGATCCATGCTTTTGTGTTTACATGGCTTGACTACTGCAACTCTCTGTATGTAGGTGTTTGTCAAAAGGCATTAAACCGGTTGCAATTAGTCCAAAATGCTGCTGCCAGGCTCTTGACGAGGACACGCAAATGGAACCATATTTCTCCTATTTTATCTTCTCTGGGTTGGTTGCCTGTCCAGTACAGGATTGATTTTAAGCTCCTGGTTTTTGTATATAAGTGCCTGAATGGATTAGCTCCCTCTTACTTGTCAGAGACTTTACAGGTGCATAAGCCTTCGAGGACTCTGTTTTAATTATTCAGAGGACAAGATACAAGCGGAGGGGTGATCGGGCCTTCGCAGTGGCAGCACCAAAGAGATGGAATAGTTTACCATCTCATATTAGAGTATCTTCCACTCTAAACATTTTTAAAAGACATCTGAAGGCTCATCTTTTTAGTTTAGCTTTCAAGTCTGCAGTGTGCTGAGGCATTGGCTTTTGTGTGTACTGTTTTTGAGGTTTGTTTGGTGTTATGTCTTTTTTATGTAGAATTTCTTCATTGTACAGCACTTTGGTCAACGCTCTGTTGTTTTAGTAGTGCTTTATAAATCAATAAACTGAAACTGAAACTTGGATAGCCCACAGTCATTATGCTACATCATATACCCTCTACTGGATGTAAAATGTTCTGCATTTTGTCATTTTAGAATGTTAAAGGTGCCCTAGAATTAAAAATTTAATTTACCTCGACATAGTTGAATAACAAGAGTTCAGTACATGGAAATGACATACAGTGAGTCTCAAACTCCATTGTTTCCTCCTTCTTATATAAATCTCATTTGTTTAAAAGACCTCCGAAGAACAGGCGAATCTCAACATAACACCGACTGTTACGTAACAGTCGGGGTGTACGCCCCCAATATTTGCATATGCCAGCCCATGATTGAGGCATTACACAAGGGCAGCCAGTATTAACGTCTGGATCTGTGCACAGTTGAATCATCAGACTAGGTAAGCAAGCAAGGACAATAGCGAAAAATGGCAGATGGAGCAATAATAACTGACATGATCCATGATATCATGATATTTTTAGTGATATTTGTAAATTTTCTTTCTAAATGTTTCGTTAGCATGTTGCTAATGTGATTAAATGGGAAGTAAACGATTCGTGTTCCAATACTCGTGCACGAGGAGGCGTTCCCTCGAAATGAGCTGTGAAGGAGGGGGATTGTTCTTACGCATGCACTCATTTCAAAAACTCACTAACAGTCTTTGGTTTCTCAGTCGTCGAAAACATCCTCTGTAGTACCTTTAATGTGATCAAATATAAATGCGCTGTGTCCTGATTAGCTAATGATCTGATCTGCTTGATCAGATCACGGTGATCGCATATTAATCGCAAGTGTAAACGCAGCCTATATCTAACTGCCTTGTGCATCCGGTTGGTGAGGTTTGAAAACGCGCTCTGATGCTGGCAGTGATCTCTCACGTGTATACTTCACGCTTGTTCTACTGAACACAAATGATGGTGAGCCAGAACCGGGAACACTTCCTATTACACCAGATGTACTCGTTTCATCAGAAGAAGAATGGCATCTACACTAATATTAGTCTCTCTGTTTATCCCGAGGTTTAGTGTAGTCAACCGGATCCGGGCCGTATCCAGGTGAGATCGAGGACTTGCTCCTTGACACGACCACAACGCAGCCCTGAAGTATCAGCAGAGATTGAGTCCATTGGGAGTAAGCAGATAAACATAACATTTTCATTTTTGGGTGAACTATTCCTTCAAGTTTCAGTTTAATAAGTAGAAATAAATGTGCAGTCTATATCATTGCCCCAATATGACATTTTACAACTTTTAGTAAAACATCTTTGAGAAATTTAAGGCAATGCTTTTTCTAAGTACACACAACTAATTACATTTTACAGTTTAAATATGTTGTAAATATATTTTTCAATATATGAACATATATAACACATTAAATTAATGCAATATATTATTTAATTTATTTTTCAGTATACTTGCATCATAAATCATGAATATATGGAAATATGTTTTCATTCCATAAGGGAAGAATAGTCTGACACATATAGTGTTATGTCATTATTTTAACATTAAAAAATAAGCCACTATACATTTATTGTAGGTGTTGATATGGTGACGTCAGTCAGAATGGCTCCTCCTCTTCCTCTGATCTTTGTATTCATGATTCACGGTGAGTCAATGCAACACTTCAGAAACACTCAAGAGAAACTGGATTGCATTTTTATGCATATGCTGCATAAAAGGATGAATTCTGTGTTTCAGGGGTTTCTAGTGCTGGTTGGGGTGTGAGTTACAGTCCTTCACACATCTGTGCACTAAAGAACTCATCAGTGATAATGAACTGCACTTATACATACCCTACTGGACATCAGATCATGAGAGTGTTCTGGACTAAAACACTGAAAAAAGTTAATGGAGAGCATCCAGATCTGTCTAATGACACAGAATACAGTCAGAGGCTTCAGTATCTGGGAGATAAACAGCAGAACTGCATCATCAGACTGAGTCATGTGACACTGAACGATTCACACGAATACTATTTCAGATTCATCACTGATAAAGACAAATGGATTGGTAAACCAGGAGTGACTCTTAATGTTACTCTTTCTGTCACAGGTGACTTTCATGAGGTTTCTCTCTTCTTCTGTGCATTATGTTGAATAATAATCAGTGTATGACAGCAGCACTAGATATAATGTGTGTGTTGTGTTCAGATCTTCAGGTGGAGTCTCCTGAGAGAGTGACAGAGGGAGATTCAGTCCGTCTGACATGTAAAAGCAGCTGCGCTCTGACTGACAGAGCAACATTCATCTGGTACAGAAACTCACAGCCATTAACTGAGAGAAGAGACAGAAACAATGAACTCCTGCTGCAGTCAGTCAGAAGAGAGGATGCAGGCAGATATAGCTGTGCTGTACACAGACACAATCACATCTCTCCTGCTGTTCAGATCAATGTCACGTGTGAGTACAGATTCATTTGTTCTTTTAAAAAGTGGTGATTGTGATTAATCAAAGATTTCATTTTTGTCTTTTTTTAGACCCACCCAGGAACGTCTCAGTGTTGATAAATGGATCTGGTGAAATAGTGTCAGGAGATTCAGTGACTCTGATCTGCAGCAGTGATTCAAACCCTCCTGCTCTGAACTTCAGCTGGTTTAAGGAGAATGAAAGCTCAGCTGTTGGATCTGGACAGAGTTTCAGTGCACTACAGAGTGGACGCTTCTACTGTCAGGCTCACAATCAACATGGATCTCAGAGATCAGACGCTGTAACTGTGACTGTTAAAGGTAGAGCAGCTCATATACTTACATTACTCTTTCTAAAGTGAAGCAAATGAATCTGTTCAGATGTTTTACTCTTTTGTAGGACATCTGGTGATATTATACATATCCATTGGAGTGGTTTGTGGAGCTGCAGTGATCATCATGATGCTGGTTTGGTAAGATATGTGTCTGTGGTACTATGTAGTGTGTGTGAATGAGTGACTGAGTCAGAAGGTTGTGAATTCAGCGAGACGTCATGATGAAAGTGAGCCAAAGCAACATTTCCAATTTCTCATCCTCTCTTTCCACACTGACAGCTACTCAGTTAGTTATTGAATGAGGAAGTCTGAAGCTCACATCTTTACTGCAGTAAATCCTGAAGATACAAAAAAGTGACTGTTGCTGACATGCTCTTGGATAAATAAAGTATTTTATTGATTTCTGTGTGTATTAAGCAAAGAACTAGAGCTTATTTCTCTTTTGATTTGTTCTGTTCAATCTTGAAATGGAAAGTGCTCAATTTTCAGAAACCCTTTAAATCCCAACAGAACATTAAACACTAACAGATCTCTCAAAATCTCAGCAGAGGAGGGTTGAATGACAAAAACAGCATTACCAGCTTCACTTATTACTAACCAGTTTGATTTTATTTCTGTCGGACATCTACAGAAGTTCTTACTGAGTTTTGTGAGTCACCATTGTGCTGAAGAGTAGAGCCTGTGCTTCAGTCCAGGAGAAGATCAAGAGACACTGATGGTGACATTCTGCATTTTGCTTTATTTAAAAAGCAGTAATCTATTGCAGTAATGTCAATTAACTACTTTTTTTTTTTTTTTAGTTAAAGGGCTAGTTCACCCAAAAATGAAAATAATATACCACTATGAAGCTTTGTGAAGCACCGAGGCTTTCCCCTCAAAGTGTATCGTAAAAAGGTTCATTACTCGAAGCTTTTCAACACGGTGCACACTAACGACATCTTGTGGTCAAAAGGTGGAAAAAACTGCATTTGCGTCCCAGACGACCGAGCTATTTTCGGACTGTTTCATGTAATAAATCAGTCTGTGCTATGAAAAGCGTATAGAACAATGTAAATTATTATTATACATAAAGTCTTTCACATGTCATTTTACTCATACAATTTGAATAAATGAGTCTGTGAATACATTTTTTGGGGGGAAATAGGCAAGCTTGGGCATATATTATCAAAATAAATAGGCTAAGTATGAACTGGGAATAAATACAAACTGAACATGCACAAAACTGCAAATGTAAATATTTATTCGTATAATGACATATTCTTTTGCTAAAAAGCAAATGACACTTCACATCTAGCAAGGGTTTATGTTATATGAATCAGAATACGAAGCGGTCACGTGGTTGTGTGCGAAAACGAAGCTTCAGACATCACCGATCACATGGTTATGGTAAAACGAATCAAGCTCTGATACAGTGGCTGCGTCCAAAACCCTAGTTAGCTGTCTTGCTGCCTCGGATTGTGGGATATCAAAGGCAGCTAAAGATACATCTATGCTTCCTTCAAAAATCAATCAGATGAAGGTATCCCAGGAAACAGGAAGTGAAGGTAACATTGAATTCGGATGTGCCTTGATGCCTTCCTACCTTGAAATGTGTCCTCAAAAGGCAGCATTTTCCAGTTTTCGGACGCAGCCAGTGCCGACCCTAGCCTCTTTGGCGCCCTAGGCAAGATTTTTTTTGGCGCCCCCTTATATTGTGATTTATCCAAAGGGGCGAATCTACAAAATTATTTATAGGGTGGCAAAGGGGTGGCATGAGGTCTATGAGGGGTGGCAACACCAAAGCAAGCGCTCATGCATAGGTTTTGGAGATTTATAGCCTTACATACACAATTGTGTTCACAAACATTGCATTACCAGAAAGTATCTATAATACTGTATGAAATTAATAAATAACAAACTTTCCATCATGGCACCAAGTAAATACACTATATGAAATACTTCTAAATGAGTCTGAGCTTGTATCACTAAAGGAGATGAGCAGTTTTATTAATATTACACAGGTTACTTCAATGGTATAAATCACATTTTAGTGCAAGTTAAAGAGCAACAAAACAATTGTTGAGTTTCTGTTATTAACAGAGGTGGGAATGTCTGTGTGTGTTCACCCAGAACACCCCATCAACTACATACTCTAGCAACACCCCAGCAACTGCATAGCAAGTGCCTAGCAACCACCCAGAATCTCCAAGCAACCACCTAGCAACACTTTGGCAATCACCCAGGACATCTATATTCTGGACTAACTGACCAAAGTTTTTACATTTTTTAAACAAGACTTTAGGTTGGGTTTATGACAAGCCAACATAAATTTGTCTTTCAAACTTTTCAGTCATATTGTTTTTCTTGATTGCTAATGCACAATTCATGAAACAATTCAACATTTTCTCACAGCTAAACACAATATCAAAACTATACACCAACTTGTACAAACCTCAAACATCCAGGTCAAAATAAAATGTTCTAGTCAAAAACTTATTCTTGTCTGACAAAATCAAACTTTGGCATCAGATGACACACAAAACATAACAAATACACAGACTACTGCACTGCCCAGTGAACACTAGTGAGATCAATTCATATAACACGGTAACAAAAATACCTCTTTTTCATTTTACTATTATAAATTGATCTTGCAGTAGATGAAAAGCATGAGAAAAATAAGTATGAACTTGATATGCACCAAAATACAATAGACTGTCAATTGCAGTAAAAGTAAATTCAGCATCCTCTGCACATTTGGCTAAATTTCATTACAGTATACAGTATATACAGTACTATAGCAGTGTATTGGTCTTCTGACACAAGACTATATCCCTAGGCAATCATTTCTCAGCGCTGCAAAAAAATACATATAACAAATGGCTACAAAGAAAGTTAACAATCACAACATTGAGGGTGAACAACGTGACATTTCCCTCATCTAAAGTAGCCTACTGGTACTGTGTAAGTTTAAAACCCCTGTAAATTATTCATTCAGCTCTCTCTTAGATTTTTTTACTGGTGTGTCATCAGTTTTGCTACCTAATGTTGTCATTGTTAAACGTTTTGAGAAATGTGTCTTTGAACGAATGGTTTGGGAAACTGGGCCAACTGAATCACTTATAATGTGTTAGCAATCGAGAAAAGCTAAAATACGTTTAGATTCTTACCCAAACTCTGCTATTAGTTTCTGTGATCGGGATCTCCGTATTGATTTCATGTTATTGGTTCGTCGGATGGCAAAAATACCTTTATCCATGATGAAAGTGTTGCGGGCGGTCGCTGAATCAACTCGTCAAAAAATTATGAAAATTAATCTGACATATTCGGATGGGACTACATTTCTCACAGGACTTCTGAGTTAGCCGGGAAGCAGTAATTTCCGATTCACGTACAAATATGGGAAAAAAATCGTAAGTGAACTTGGCTGCGCTGTGTTTTTGACTCTCAAAGAACCGATTCATAAGAGTCATTTGTTAATGAAGCACACTGGGCGCGCTGCGTGCAACCATCATGCACAGTTTATTGAAAGACGTGTTTTCTTGCCATTACTTTGTGTTAAGCAATTTTTTTAGACATCATATTGAAGCGCCGCTCCTGAAAAGCAGTACTTCAAACACTACTTACATATTTTATTCTGTGATAATTTTGGGGTGGCAAAGCTTCTTCTTAGGGTGGCAGATGCCACCCCGTGTCACCCCGGTAGATCCGCCCCTGTCCACGCATCCGGCCTCTTTGGCGCCCCCCTAGCGAGATTGCGCCCTTAGCACTTGCCTATACTGCCACAGTTTTGACAAGAAATTAAACTTCTTTGAACTTTACAATAAACGTCTATCTTTAAAACAGTTTATTTAGACTTAGATGATACATTGTGTGTCATTTTTCATTTGTGCTACATTATCTAAACGAGGTGATTGCGTATGTTTTTATTGTTTCAGTTTATTTCCAATATTACAAGCTTAACTTAATACCTTTAAACCTGGATGATGTGACTTGTTTAACATGATCAACCCAGTTACTCTGGAAGTATTTTTTCATTAAAAAAAAATAATAATAATAATAATTTGATCAAAGACTGGAGATTGCATCGGAAAGTAAAGTAGTGATTGAAAGCAACATTGTTTAATTTGTCTCATCTTTACTCTTATCTGGTGTCGTATAGCCCACACTTGTTTAGTTCTAATAATGCTCTTTAATGTGATGTGCGTTCTTTTATTTCTTTAATAGAAAGTGTTCGGATTCTGCCGTTACATATTACACAAACAATACAAATGCTTGCACGCTCCTTTCAATCACGAAATCCATTGAAATATTTTTTTTCACCATGCATGCAAGATTAATGTTGGGAAATTTAAATTGGTAGATTAAGCTCTCTATTTGTGATCGATTGTACTTTTGTGGAATAAATAAAAAAAAAATCTGTGCTGTGTGCACTGCATTGATAGAGGCTAAAGTGAAAGTTGTTTTACGCTATGAAACGTCTGCCTTTCAAACGCGCCTACTTTAAATATTGTGCGGGAAACAGAAATCTGATCAGTTATCCAGATACAGAGGCCACTTAAAGGTGCTACAGAGGATGTTTTGGTTTATACATTTTTGCAATATTACTTGAAACTGTCTTTACTAACTGATAAAAGACTATTTATTAGGTGCACTGAAAGGAATAATATTAATATACATCATATGTGCACGAGGTAGGGCCTTAAAAACATCAGCCAATCGTTTACGCGATCATCGCGTAAAGGATTGGCCCTCTGGCTTGTCAGTCACTGCCATTACGTTCCTTGTGAGAGACGTGCGCGCTCCAGTAACTTTCCACAGGTGCCGAATGCAATGTTTTTGTCAGGTGTAACAACTGCAGATTATGAGTTACCTGCGGTGAGTCCGACATAATGAATCCACTAACACGACACAGCGAATGCCACTGGTAAACAAACACTCGTGTTCCAATACTCGTGCATGAGTTTTGGGAGGCGTTCCCTCGAAATGAGCTGTGAAGGAGGGGGGTTGTTCTTACACATGCACCTATTTCAAAAACTCACTAACAGACTTTGGTTTCTCAGTCGACGAAAACATCCTCTGTAGCACCTTTAATGTGATCAAATATAAATGCGCTGTGTCCTGATTAGCTAATGATCTGATCTGCTTGATCAGATCACGGTGATCGCATATTAATCGGCAAGTGTAAACGCAGCCTATATCTAACTGCCTTGTGCATCCGGTTGGTGAGGTTTGAAAACGTGCTCTGATGCTGGAAGTGATCTCTCACATGTATACTTCATCAGCAGAGATTGAGTACATTGGGAGTAAGCAGATAAACATCAAATTTTTATTTTTGGGTGAACTATCCCTTCAAGTTTCATTTTAATAAGTAGAAATAAATGCGCAGTCTATATCATTGCCCCAATATGACATTTTACAACTTTTAGTAAAACATCTTTGAGAAATTTAAGGCAATGCTTTTTCTAAGTACACACAACTAATTACATTTTACAGTTTAAATATATTGTAAATATATTTTTCAATATATGAACATATATAACACATTAAATTAATGCAATATATTATTTAATTTATTTTTCAGTATACTTGCATCATAAATCATGCATATATGGAAATATGTTTTCATTCCATAAGGGAAGAATAGTCTGACACATATAGTGTTATGTCATTATTTTAACATTAAAAAATAAGCCACTATACATTTATTGTAGGTGTTGATATGGTGACGTCAGTCAGAATGGCTCCTCCTCTTCCTCTGATCTTTCTGCTCATGATTCACGGTGAGTCAATGCAACACTTCAAAAACACTCAAGAGAAACTGGATTGCATTTTTATGCATATGCTGAATAAAAGGATGAATTCTGTGTTTCAGGGGTTTCTAGTGCTGATTGGGGTGTGAGTTACAGTCCTTCACACATCTGTGCACTAAAGGACTCATCAGTGATAATGAACTGCACTTATACATACCCTACTGGACATCAGATCATGAAAGTCTTCTGGACTAAAACACAGGAAAAAGTTAATGGAGAGTATCCAGATCTGTCTAATGACACAGAATACAGTCAGAGGCTTCAGTATCTGGGAGATAAACAGCAGAACTGCATCATGAGACTGAGTCATGTGACACTGAATGATTCACACGAATACTATTTCAGATTCTTCACTGATAAAGACAAATGGATTGGTGATCCAGGAGTGACTCTTACTGTCACAGGTGACTTTCATGAGGTTTCTCTCTTCTACTGTGCATTATGTTGAATAATAATCAGTGTATGACAGCAGCACTAGATATAATGTGTGTGTTGTGTTCAGATCTTCAGGTGGAGTCTCCTGAGAGAGTGACAGAGGGAGATTCAGTCCGTCTGACATGTAAAAGCAGCTGCACTCTGACTGACAGAGCAACATTCATCTGGTACAGAAACTCACAGCCATTAACTGAGAGAAGAGACAGAAACAATGAACTCCTGCTGCAGTCAGTCAGAAGAGAGGATGCAGGCAGATATAGCTGTGCTGTACACGGACACAATCACATCTCTCCTGCTGTTCAGCTCAATGTCATGTGTGAGTACAGATTCATTTGTTCTTTTAAAAAGTGGTGATTGTGATTAATCAAAGATTTCATTTTTGTCTTTTTTTAGACCCACCCAGGAACGTCTCAGTGTTGATAAATGGATCTGATGAAATAGTGTCAGGAGATTCAGTGACTCTGATCTGCAGCAGTGATTCAAACCCTCCTGCTCTGAACTTCAGCTGGTTTAAGGAGAATGAAAGCTCAGCTGTTGGATCTGGACAGAGTTTCAGTGCACTACAGAGTGGACGCTTCTACTGTCAGGCTCACAATCAACATGGATCTCAGAGATCAGACGCTGTAACTGTGACTGTTAAAGGTAGAGCAGCTCATATACTTACTTTACTCTTTCTAAAGTGAAGAAAATGAATCTGTTCAGATGTTTTACTCTTTTGTAGGACATCTGGTGATATTATA
This sequence comes from Megalobrama amblycephala, assembly GCF_018812025.1. Lineage (NCBI taxonomy): Eukaryota > Metazoa > Chordata > Actinopteri > Cypriniformes > Xenocyprididae > Megalobrama > Megalobrama amblycephala. The sequence goes on along the minus strand of NC_063050.1, from coordinate 9,017,580 downwards.
CATATCCATTGGAGTGGTTTGTGGAGCTGCAGTGATCATCATGATGCTGGTTTGGTAAGATATGTGTCTGTGGTACTATGTAGTGTGTGTGAATGAGTGACTGAGTCAGAAGGTTGTGAATTCAGTGAGACGTCATGATGAACGTGAGCCAAGGCACAATTTCCAATTTCTCATCCTCTCTTTCCACACTGACAGCTACTCAGTTAGTTATTGAACGAGGAAGTCTGAAGCTCACATCTTTACTGCAGTAAATCCTGAAGATACACCAGATTTCATCACATTCAGAACGGCAGTGTCACGTCCTAGAGAAACCTCATTGGTTCAAAATCATAATTGTGTATTAAACATCACATAAGTTCAGATTGGTTGTAATTGTGTCAAATCATTGTCTTTAAAGGAGAATCAGGAGGATGAAAAAGAGAAATGACACACAGGAGTCTCAGGTGAGAACAATTTATTTTTTTATCAATAATTTACTGATCAGGTAAATTAATTTGTAACTAAAAGTGAAAGTTTAAATGTAGCTGTGACTTTATTTAATGAGTTGTTTATATTGTTGTTTATATATATATTATTTTCTCTCTATTCGGTTTCTTTCTTTCTTTGGCACAGATGGTTGATTCCAGACCTCATCATGACAGACACAAAGCTTGTGATGTTGAATTGAGTAATCCTGTGTATGGGAATGTAACGGTAAATGTTTTAACTGAGGATTTCCTACACTTTTACTCAAACAGAATTAAACGCTCCTCAATGTCAGTGTGAAAATATCAAATGTCTTTTAAGTATATGGAAATTTAAATAACACAGTCCTGTTTTTACTTTGTCTCTTCATTCATAAAGGCTGATCAGCTTGATGATTTTAAACCCGAACTAAACTCGTCTGTGTATGAAAATCTTCCAGTAAGTAAGAATACCTACAAGACTGAGAAAAAAATCCCAACCTATTACTCTTTCATCATGAATGTTCTTGAAACTTTTATTTAAACTTCTTTCTTTTTCTTTCTTTCTTTCTTTCTTTCTTTCTTTCTTAATCAGCATAACAACAAGAGGCTGTAATGTTTTGAACACACAAATATATTACAGCCTTTATGCATGTCTTTGTGGGCGGAGCCCTGAATGATTGACAGGAGTGCCGTGATGACATGTGACTTAAGTCATTTGGGATCATTTTATAGATGGATGGGCAAAAATGGTAAATGGTTAATGAATTGATGTAAAAGTGTGTAATCACCGAAGTGTGTTTTTCTTTATGCTTTGTATCACGTATAAAGCTTACTTCATTTAGATTATTAATGTTTTTAACCTTAAGTATCAGTATTGTTCATGTTTCAAATAAAAGGCAGAAAAAAAAAATTGTTAGGAAGAATATATTTTGCTTCATTTGTCCTTGATCTCTTATTCTGTTTTTTAAGTTCTTCTTTTGCTGTTTTTAATTTGTTGTAGTCTTAAAAGAGATCACCTTTAAAAGGTTAGTTCACCCAAAAATGAAAATTATGTCATTAATGACTCACCCTCATGTCGTTCCAAACCTGTAAGACCTCCGTTCATCTTCGGAACACAGTTTAAAATATTTTAGATTTAGTCCGAGAGCTTTCTGTCCCTCCATTGAAAATGTATGTACGGTAGACTGTCCATGTCCAGAAAGGTAATAAAAACATCATCAAAGTAGTCCATGTGACATCAGTGGGTTAGTTAGAAGTTTTTGAAGCATCAAAAATACATTTTGGTCCAAAAATAACAAAAACTACGACTTTATTCAGCATTGTATTCTCTTCCGGGTCTGTTGTCAATCCGCGTTCACGACTCCGCAGTGACGCTGCTGACGTGTTATCTGGTGCGCTCGAGCTTCGTTTACAGTCTGAGGGAGACGCAAGCTGTAAACAAAACAACCTTCGCAAACATGTCTAAAAGTTGTGAATTAGTTGTAACATTAAAACAGGAGATCATGACTGGATCATGACAGGAGATCATGACTCCATGCTCAAAGTGGAGCTCCGAGCATTATAAATTCCAGGATATGCTTTTTTTCATTGGTTGTTCAGTGCTATTTTCTGATTGGCTATTGTGTAGCTTCTTTCTTTTTTTGATTGGCTGATAAGTGGCAGGCTCGACTAAGAACTCCAGGGGAGACGCGCTTGATTCCTGCCCGGTTCCACAGAGAGAGCGGCGCGGCCAGATACATTTTAGGCGCTGACACTTGAGAGCCCAGTAATGCCACAGCTGGAACATGTGGAACGTTCAGCAGATGAGATGACATTACGTCAGCAGGGGTCACTGCGGAGTCGTGAACGCGGATTGTCAACAGAACCGGAAGAGAATACAATGCTGAATAAAGTCATAGTTTTTGTTATTTTTGTACCAAAATGTATTACTTTGATGATGTTTTTATTACCTTTCTGGACATGGACAGTCTACCGTATATACATTTTCAACGGAGGGACAGAAAGCTCTCGGACTAAATCTAAAACATCTTAAACTGTGTTCTGAAGATGAACGGAGGTCTTACAGGTTTGGAACGACATTAGGGTGAGTCATTAATGACATAATTTTCATTTTTGGGTGAACTAACCCTTTAATGAGTATCTTGTCATTTCCTATAAGAGCCACACTGTTCTTTTCAAGCCTATAAGCAGTTATTGATGCCTTAATGCTTCTGTGATATGGATGATGAGACCATACATGAATTTAGCTTTCCTTTGTTTTCAGTTGACCTAATGCCCTGCTATATATGAGTTACAGCGAGCTCAATAAACTTTGACTTTGAGTGAACAGCACTTCTCGTGTTTGTGTCATTCTTGGTCCCCGGTACCGGTGCTCAACTCTGCTCTGCATTATATTGATTTGGTATTAGAGGTCCATAATGTTTATTCAACAATCATGCTCTCGTTGTACAATCCACACTTTTCTGTCATTCAGTACATTAGAATAACCAACGTGATCTCATGAGAATATGTATTTTTATGTAAAGTGTGGTTCTACCACAAGTACATTTACTTACATTTTCATACACACAAAAACATACAATATAGCGCTAAAACTTTAAAAAATAAAAATAATTTAATTAAAAATAATTATGTATGAACAGCAATAAAACGTACTTAATTTACATATCCAAGTGTGAATGTGTATGCATTCCCATTAATATTAAAATCATGGCATTAATGTTTTAATTCTGTTGTATTCAATTGTCATATCAATACATGTTTTTAGTCAAATTTATTGAATGCAGTTTACTCATCTACTTAATATGAAATAACATTTCTGTTTGTGACTTGTGCTGCAAACTCATTTCGGAGGATTACATAATGTTAAACAAGACTACACTTTGAAACACTTTGAAATTTCTGTAATTGTTTAACCATTTTGTAATATTTAGTTTATTTGTTGTGTGACACAGAAGGCGTTCTCTCCAATGAAGCAACTGACAATACAACCATAAGATACACCAAAACACAACATAAACTCACAAATCACATCAATTTTATTTGTTCGCTATTCTCCAAATCTTTACAATCCATATGATTGTAAGGAACAGATCCAAATTTAGCCCTTTATCCAGCGATCTTCATCTTCATTCTCAGCAGCGACCGTCACAGTCAAAGATCATGGTCGTTATGATTTAAATTTGAAAGTTTGTTTGTTATTCTTTTATTTATAACAGTACATAGTTTTAAGAAATTGTTATGGGTAGGTTTAGGGGTATGTGTAGGATTAGCAGCTCAAAATATCGTTTTAATGTTATATTTTTACTAAAATTGTCATTTTCCTCCTCATTTCTGTCCATTATGTTTTATTCTTTTAACATTCTGTATGAAATGGGTATGTTTATGTTCGGCAGGGGGTTTATGGATCTTAAATTTATCTGCAAAACGATAAAACTATGCATATATCTTTATGACATGAAAGATTCGTAAATATTATACGTTTTTTCGCTGTAAAAAAAGTTAGTATTTTTATATTTTAGTGCTATAAATACATCAATATTGTACATTCCAGCACCTTTCTAAACGTAGGCTTCAAAAATGTATGTTTTTTGACTTTGAAAGCTACATATTTATACCTACATATTAACAATGAGACCAGGCTAGAATAGCAGCATAAGAGATTAAAGAGCATTGCATTTATAGATTGATAGAGAAAAACAAACGATCTAGTCAGATTATTAATATGATTATAAATACTTCACAATATTACACTAGCAATCTTAGTGTTGTTTGGAACAACAACTTTTCAATAAAAAAAAGTCCTTAACAGCAACTTACGTTTCAACATGAAGTTAGTTTGTATTCCTTATTTGACAACAAATACAATTCCAACTGAAGTTACTTCATAAGTGACCTACTGAAACAGGCTGAAAGCCAGACTGGGATAATGGGTGGAGCAGAGCAACAGACATTCCCTTCCCATGTAACTACTGGTCGCTCAAGCGACTCAAGGGCTGCAGAGAGCTCTGGAATGGATTCATGGGCTGGAGCGGGCTCTGGAATGGAGTCATGGGCTGGAGAGGGCTCTGGAATGGATTCATGGGCTGGAGAGGGCTCTGGAATGGAGTCATGGGCTGAAGCGGGCTCTGGAATGGATTCATGGGCTGGAGCGGGCTCTGGAATGGATTCATGGGCTGGAGAGGGCTCTGGAATGGAGTCATGGGCTGAAGCGGGCTCTGGAATGGATTCATGGGCTGGAGCGGGCTCTGGAATGGATTCATGGGCTGGAGCGGGCTCTGAAATGGATTCATGGGCTGGAGCGGGCTCTGGAATGGATTCATGGGCTGGAGCGGACTCTGGAATGGATTCTCTGGAATGGATTCATGGGCTGGAGCGGACTCTGGAATGGATTCATGGGCTGGAGCGGGCTCAGGGACTGGAGCCAATGTATATGCAGCCCACACACATCTTGGCTGAGGGCTCAGGCGTGGCGGCCATGACGGGACGAGGCTCTGGAATGGCGGGCATCTTGGGACAAGACTTTGAGATGGAGGATACTGAGGAAGCGACTTCCACAGTAAAAACAGAGCCACTCAGTTGCAATGCCAGATCTATATTTGTCCAACTGAGATCATGAAATAGCATGAGGGAACTGAGTGGATCAGACACCCCCCCCCCCCCCCCCTCAAAAAAAATATTATAAGACACACCTCGTCAAATGCACACACACACTTTAATAACAAAAGACAAAAAATAAAGACACTCTAAACCTGGAAACTGGCAAATAGTCCACAAAAAGAAATAGAAACATAATCCAAAGACCACAAAGGAAGGAACAAGACATCCATGAGAAATAAATACAATAAATACAACTCATGACCCACAACTAAAACACAAGAGCTTAAATAGGCAAACTAAAACCAGTAAATGATCAACAGTTGGGAGAAAATAAACCATAATGAGTCCAGGCACAGGATTGTGGGGAATGTAGTTCATAATGGGAAGAACAAAGTCATAAGGAGTGCCCTCTGGAGGAACTCATGGGCACTCCAGCTGGTGAACGTGACACTTATCAACACACAAAAGAGGAAGTGAGACTAAGGGTTTTAGTAAGTACGATCTTATACAGTCAAATTCATTAAATTAATTTAAAAAGGATCAAGGCTGCATTTGTTCACTCAACAGAAACTGTGAATAAATAAAAGTTCACAAACATTTGTGAAATCACAAACATCTTAAAGAAACGCTTTGAAAATGTTTGAAAAACTTTGCATGTTCTTGTCTCTGTTCACTTCCTCTTTCTTTCTTCGTTTGGCTAATTCTCACGCTCTGAAGGATGCTGCTTTATTTGTTTTGTCCATTTTATGATGATCTATTTTCTTATCATACAAAAAGTTTTTTTTTTTAATAGTTTTAATTAAAGCTGGTTTTGAAGCAGCAAGTGAGGGTAAAATGTACTTGAAAAGAGGAAGATAAAGAGTTTGTCTTAAAGAGAAATCTTCCTGTTCTCACTGTATTGTTTCATCACTGAAAAACGGTAAGATTTCTTTTAATTTGTTCACTGTACTTATTAAATTGCATTTTCATAGAGAAAAAAAAAAAGCTGTTGTTTATTTAAATATGACCTATATTTTATATGGGAAATAATAAATTATGGGTGAATCGCTCCAAAAATGTTCAAGTCATGTTTTACCTGAGAATCAAATGAAAAAAAGTATACAATATATTTGCATAAAACCATTGAGATTTTACTGTCATGAAAATAACCTTGATGAATTTCATGAGATTCACCTTCACAGAAGCTAAAATAAGTGTCTGTATATTGATTGTGATGTCAGTCAGAATGGCTCCTCCTCTTCCTCTGATCTTTCTGCTCATGATTTTGGGTAAGTCGGATTTATTTCTGCTTTTCAACATCCTCCAGCACTGCAGACTCATCAGTGATAATGAGCTGCACTTATACATACCCTACTGGACATCAGATCATGAAAGTGTTCTGGACCAAAGGCTCATTACAAGAGGGAAAAGAGCCTCCAGATCTGTCTGAGGACACTGAATACAGTCAGAGGCTTCAGTATCTGGGAGATGAACAGCAGAACTGCACCATCAGACTGAGTCATGTGACACTGAAGGATTCACACATGTACTGTTTCAGTAACTAGTTTTGTTTTCTTTTTTCTCCTGGTTCTCATGTTTTCTTCTATCTCTCTTCCATTAAGGCTGTTCAACCAACGCTCCTAAAATGAACATCCCTCTGTATGAGAATGTTACAGTTTATGAGAATGTTACTGTAAGTGTCCAGCTCTTCTCATTGAGAGTCAATAGAGATTAATCTTGTGCTATTAAATGTCCCACTCTGTCTTTCTTCTCTCGACATCACTGCAGACTATGATATGTGCCTTTAAACATTTCAAAATGGTTATCTTTGTAAATCTTTGTAAATGGGTCTCATTTGTGTCTCATTTTTGTCTCAGACTAACAGGAATATGCTGTATGATGGCATTTTACAGTCCTCGTGTGACTGTGTGGGTGGAGCCTGGATGATTGACAGGAGTGTCTGATGAAGATTTACTGGAGTATTTTGAGAAGATTGAGGAAAATCAAATTTAAGTCAAAGACTTGGCCAGCAAACAACATTGTCATGAAAATATATTGTTGCTTGACTTGTTTGATTATAAAGGCTTACAGTTAATGCTAATAGTTTATCAATTAGATTGTTGTTGTTTGTGTCACTGTAAACCTCTTTATGTCAGTGTAGGAATACAAATGTTCTAGTAAATACACTTTTAACATTGAACATTTTAAATTAATCTTTCATTCAATAAATTAGTGTTCTCAATGCTAGTAGTCTTAGTTGACTCATCCATGGATCATTTCAATGCTCACTTTTCACAGTTGTTTCTGATGCTTAAATAGTGTTAAAACAACATTTATTTCAGGTTCAAATTGTAACTTTTATTTAGAAGTCGGGGCTTCCATTACTAGAGCCGCCATATTGGGCATGTGATAAAAGGCCTCAAACTTTACTCTGACAGGACTGATTTCCTCTTCCTCATGGGTGTGACGTCCCTCAGTGTCTCTCCATCACTTATGAAGGTCACGTGATCACACTGTGATGCTGCTGTCAAAAGTTCATGCGTTTGGTTTTCTCACTTACTGTGCTAAAGAGGAAACTGTGTTTGTGACCCTGTTTAAAAACATATTATGCATTCGAGAACAAAGCCACTGGCGATTAAAAAGCTTCTTTGTTTAACTTCTATTGCTATTAATCAATCAGTGAATTGGAGGTTTATCAGAATGCACAGTTGGAGATGCTGGTGATGAAATATGTTTTTTACATCACTGCTACTGCAATACCTTCCAGTGTTTTACAATCCCGCCTCCATCAGTTCCCATTCCAGGATAGTTGGGCTGAATATGCAAATAGTTATTTCAAGCTATTAATTACTCTGTCTCTCAAGAACAGATTCCTTGTCATCACTGTCTGTATGATTGAAAATAGATATTACCAAGTTTGAAAACATTATTACATGAGCATCTTTATGGACTGATTTAAAGTTTCTCTCAGTTTAAATTGTATGCCTTTAGTCTAATGTCATCAGCTAAAACTCTTCTTCTGTTTTATCAGCACTATAGTTGAGGTGTCAAAAGCTCAAATTAAAATATAATGTGTTAATCACGTGTCATTCAGTGTGAAAACATCAATACTGGTTTCATCCTGATCATTTGTAGTGCTGTCTCTGGTCACGGGTGTTGATGAAACGGGTAAGAGCTTAATTTTATAAACGTTCTGTCAAATATCTTAAGTGTGGGGGATTTATGTGAGATTTTAATGATTTCTGTGTGCATTAAGCAAAGAACTAGTGCTTATTTCTCTTTTGGTTTGTCTCTTTTTGAAGGTCGTAGTTCACTATTAGCTAATCAGTAACTACTGTTTTTTTCATTCCTCCCAGAGAACTACTAAGAACTGCTATATACAGGTTCATAATTAATGTGAATAATGCATAATGTATAATTCATTCTAAAGAAAAGATCATGGCAACCCACTAGTAATGACTGAAGTGTTACCAAATCATTCAGATGGAATTACTGTACAAAACTGTACAAAAATGTACACAAACCTCAAACACTGCTTCATGAAGCTTTGAAACCTTTACCAAACTTTAGTTTCGAATCAGTGCTTTGGAGCATGTTTTAAACTGCCAAAGACACGCGATTTCAGTAAACAAGGCTTCGTTACATCATAACTGTTTCGAAACATTTTGAAATTTCAATGGTTCACCACTGGGGGCAAAGATCTCTGTGAACCCATGAATCGTGTCTATAGTTTTATACATGTAGATGTTTTAAGTTATACATTAGTACACCTATAATTAAAAAGAATAATATTAGTTAGCTACTATTATTCTTTTTTAATTATAGGTCTATAATAGTCTCTTATTGGCCTGTTCAGCTAAGCCAGCCATGGAACAAAGAAAACAAGCCCAGAAAATTGATTAAAAAAATGAATATTTTACAGACACTTGATATTCAATATTCTTATATGATTAGTTAATTGCATTTAGTATATTTTATTTTCAATAAAGCATTTGCAATGGGTTTGTAAAAGGTGTTTTTACTGCATTTACACTGTCCTGATCAAGATTCGAACCCAGGGCAACAGCATGCCACTCAAGATCACTATCCACTCCCCCACACACTTTTTTTGTTTGGCATAAACAGCATGTAGGTTATAATTTGTCAAAGTTTTGCCCTGTCCAAATACCCACACTTGCGGTCTTTGCACTTGACCACTTGTCTGCTTACATGACATATTTCCTGTATTTGGCTCAAGTGTTCAAGTAGGTGTGAAGACTGCAAGTGTGTGTAGAGCTTTTGATTACTCGATGGGACACACTTATAGTGTTGCAAAAAAATGCAAGCGTTTACAGCTTCTGCTTTTTTTTAATTATTATTTTCAATACTTTGCATTTTAGAATACACATCTGTTCAGTCGCTATGTAATTAATAGAAGACACAATTTTAAAATGATGGTGCTTCTTTAAGTGATAAAAATCAGTCAAATTATGTAAAAAAACACACAGCCTACTCATCTTTGCATCAATAAAATGTGCAACACTTTATATTTTACTACCAAATAATATGTAATATATAGTTAATTTAACTTACAGTTTACCTTGACATCTCGCAATTTTGGGGCATATGAGTTCCCGAACATAATGCATGATGGGATACGCTTAGCCTCGAATACCGCTCTGAAGCGGTATTCAAGCTAGTGTGGGTTTAGTGTGCATTAAAGGGTCATGAAACCCCAGAACACATTTTTTGAGCTGTGAACAGATATGTATAGGATGCACATCATTGAAAACACTAAAGGTACTCATTAATTTTATGTAAAAGTTAAAATTAGTGTTTTGCGATGCGTCTCTAAGCACCTTTACCTTATTTTTATTATTCTCAGGTTAGGTAAGAAAGTCTGAAATCTGACCTAAATTATAAGCATTTTAAAAAATACAATCAGACAGAAGACTTCTCCGTGGTCTGTTCAGGCTCAACGACTTAAATTAATGCCACATGAGGCCGAGTTTAGTTATAAAGTTATAAGTTCATTTATTTATTACACTAATACTACTAACATTACATATATTCTACTAACATTCTATACAAGTAATCAAATAAAGTATAAGTATTGAAAAGTTCTTCAGTCAAGGCAATATCAGCGATGGAGGCATCATCAGCTGGTTCTGGTGTCGGAGGTGCAGCCTCAGGTGTGAAGCAGCCCCTCCTGTTCTCTTCATGGTCCAGCCTTTTATAGACTATCTGACCACTTGATGTTATCTTTTTGGGAATTCCCCTTATCTGAGTCTATATATAGAGGCCTCTCCTCTTTGTTCTGGACTCTTTTCCTCTGCTGCGTCCTGCTCTTCTTATCAAGACATCCTTCAACGGTAAGACTGCCTTTCTTTCTAATACATGTTATTTCCTTTCTAATCTACTAACATGTTACTAACAAATGCATTTCCAGTTGTTTTGTATTCTTTCATAAGTGATTAATACATGCTTTAATAAAGGCATTACAATACCAGTTGTCTGTCATTCTTTAGTAGTTAATACATGCCTTAATAACGATGTTACAATACCAGTTGTCTGTCATTCTTTAATGGTTAATATATGCTTTAATAAAGACGTTACAATACCAGTTGTCTGTCATTCTTCAGTGGTTAATATATATGCTATTGGGCTTTTTTTCTTTCTACATTCTTTTGATGTGATCACATCTTTTCATTTACATGAACAGTTATCAATCTTTCTGTTTACATGAACAGTTATCAATCTTTCTGTTTACATGAACAGTTATCAACCTTTTTGTTTACATGTACAGATATCAATCTTTTTTGTTTACATGAACAGTTATCAACCTTTTTGTTTACATGAACAGATATCAATCTTTTTTGTTTACATGAACAGCTATCAAACATTTTGTTTCACTGTTTACCCATAAACAAGTTATCTATATATCTATATATGCAAGTTATCATAACAGCTGTACTTCATAAACAGCTAACTTCTTTTCACTTGTTTACACACAAACATGTCATTGAACATGTTTCTTCCTCCAAGGTATCTCTTTATGATAGCTGTACCTCATAAACAGCTAACTTCTGTTTATCTTAAAATCACAGTTGTGTTGTTATTATTATTCTTTATAAATCACTTATTTCAATAAATGTTTTTTTCCTTTTAAGTTTCAGTTGTGTTGTCATTATTATTCTTTATAAGCAGAAGAGGTACAAGTAGCCTAGAAAAGTTGCATTTCCTAATGAAGCAGGGTGTGGCTCATATCAACACCCCCCTTCATGCAACTTTGTTCTACATTTGTTTGTTTACTTTTAATTATTGCATGTTTCTCTCCCTCTTGTATTATACTACTTTAATCTGATATCCGATCTGATTTAATCTGTCCTGTTTTTGTTATAAGCTTTATTTAATATACATTCATTTAGTCCACCCAGGGTCGTCTGTGTTTGATTAATCAATTCATTTTCTAATGCATAATTTTGCCAGAGTCTCAAATGTTTGTACTTTGCTCTGTTGCCATTACAAATGTATTATCTTGTACCTTATAAGGTTTCCTTATTAAATCAAATACCTTCTTGGGATCTTCACATAGAAAGATACGGCCCCTTCCAGTGACTAGACAATCTACAGATGTCAGTCATGGGAATCATGGTTTCTTGGTATTTATACCTTTCCATGGGCCGCGCATTTCACTGTGCTTTAACCAAGAGGTGATGTTTCAAGGGCTTACTTTATTCCTTTTAATCTTAGTTTTAAAACACCTTTTTTATATTTAAAAGTTCCATATTTGTTACACTTATTTCTGTTATCAGATGCTTATTTGCTGCTCTTTGTGCAGATATTCTTTTCTGCAAGTTTTACAAAGTTACTCTTAAAATGTTCTTTCAAATAAAAAAAAATAGTTTCCATAATCTTTTTCTAATTTCCAATCAGACAACATGTATCTGTATTACATGCATGCAGTATTACTCTGCAGTCTTAATAAAACAAAATGGAAATGTAGGCATACATATTCCTTCACATTGTGCATTACAATTGATTTATACATTCATTTTTCTAGGCATATACAACACAACAGCGTTATACCCCTCATTGTATAAACTCATCTGACTTGTCACTTATGCTTGTCAATCGATTAATTTAAATATTATCATTCTGTATTTGTAGCTGCTTATCTTTATTTAGTAGCTTTGTTCATCCAAACTCTTTTGAAGTTAAATACTTAAGTCTCCTTATCTTTTACATCTCTCACTAGACTTGTTTTGCCAAGTTTATCTTGTTCTGTGTCTATATTATTAAAAGCATGTTGTTTTATGAGCTTTCAGAGCACCTATTCACCTGTGTGAAGGACTAACCTATAAATCCTGCTCAGACGACTATTTCACTCCCTTCGTACACATCTTTTTTTCTGCTAAACTGCAGATTCCAAAAAACTCAGCCTTTAAAGAACAGTCTGGTTTTTTGATGCTTTATATTTATTGCAGTACTCAAGATCTTCACCCTAATAATTTCTTCTATGTTGTTTTGTATATTCTAATCTACATACTTATATTGCCTAATATTTTCTTAGGTCTTTTATTATTATTTATTCTTCAATTGTCATTGTAACTGCATCATAAATTGTTAAATCAAAATCCCTTTAAAGATTCATCTGTTTGTTTGTCGTCCATATTTGTAATTGCTAGTTCAAACATTTAAGTCCTGTCTATTTGAATGGGGGATCCTGAAATCTCAAAATCTGCTCACAGAACTCTTAATTACTCTACTACATGATTAATATCATATTTCAAATTAGCAACTAATTTTGACATGAATTGTCACATAAGTGTTGTTTCCCATGCTTAAATATAGTTAAAAGGCTTATTTTCTAAACTAAATCAGCTAATGCACATATGCAATCCCATTCATTAGCTTCCTGTTTCTATGGGAACCGGAGCCTCCAATGGCAGCTATAGTGACTTTTCCAATCAACGATTGGTTTCCTTTACTTAGATGGAGGGCTCTATTTCACCTTGTTATGCATTACCGTTTCTCTATTCAAATAATAGAATTGAAGCGTTTTTCTATATCTGTAATTGTTGGTTAACTACAATATCTCGTATCAAACCAAATGATTTAAGCTATCACCTGATTACTTACAGTCTCTTTTCTCTTTACTATTATTACTTTGGCATCTAAGCACATCCTTTAGTGAGGTTCTGTTTACCAGTGACTCTCATAACTGGTTTTGTACATCTGTCACTCTGTTATTCGGTCTTATTTTATCTTCCCATCCTTAAGATAAAGCCATGTTTCCATTTCCCAAATCTTGGTTCTATCTAAACTGATAGTATTTTCTTTCTTGTTTATATTCTTAAAACATAATTTATTTCTCTGTCTATTTAGCTTAACTTTATATTTGATTGATTGATTGATTGATTGATTGATTGATTTATTTATTTATTTATTTATTTATTTATTTATTCTTTCTTTCTTTCTTTCTTTCTTTCTTTCTTTCTTTCTTTCTTTCTTAAGGTCCTAATGTCCTTTATTTTCCATCATATCTAGATCTTGGGCTGTTTTAACAAAACCCAGGCCTAAATGCTCCATATTATTTGCTTCTTTCATAATTGTCTGAATAACTTAAATGCTTATGTACTTATAAAGTGCCAAAATCCTGCTTTGTTTATATTTATAATTGTTAATTATAACTACAATTATTTTATAATTATTTTATACAGGCAGGATTTTCATAATCTTTGCATTTTGTCTGGCTCATTGCCCATCTCTCTTTCATGTTGTTTCTCTGTCTCAATTCTATGCCAGCAGAAAGTTTGACCCTTCTGTGCCTCAGCTCTGGTCATAAATCTTCCCACAGAAACCCTTAACATACTCGCAGACTGGATTCTGTGTTCCAACAATAGTCATTATTAACTATTGCTTTAAAATCTGTGTTTGCATGTCAGAAGATCTTCTACAGATGGGTTACTCCCCCCTTCTAGAAGATATTCTGGCATCAGTACTTGTATCTTTAATCAGTTATTAATTATTTGTTAATAATTGTTCATTAAGATTAATACATTCTATCCAATCGTTCAGTACTGAGGTAATTTACTTCAAACTCTCCTCTTCTTGGGAAGTTAATTTTCTGTTTTGTTTTTCTTTAATTCATTTTCTTTTTAATTAATAATATGTCCGTCAATTATTGTTTCAGCTGAATATTGTTCCTTATTAAGCTGAAACATTTTATTTTATATATCAAAGCAAGAATTTAAAGTCTAGTTTTTGTTCTTTTGGATTGTCCAATCAATTAGAATGTTTTGCCTAGATATACCTGATCGGTGTGAGACAAACCTGATCATGTGAGGTGGCTGATCATGTGATTTGGTGATGGGCGTGTGATGGGTGCGTGATTCAACATGGCAGCACGCTGCTGCTAGAAGAAAGACAAACTTTTTCTAGACTTTATTTTGTTTTATTTATTTATTTATTTATTTTTCTCTTCAACTCTTCAATTCCTCTTTTTCCCCCACCAAGACATCACCCGATTAAAACCTGGATTACGACTCAGAACTGGACCACCTGGAGGATTACATTGACAAATTTTACAATAGACTATGTACAATGGGCCGATCACGCAAAGCCAAAAAACCGCGCACTTCGGACTCTCCCATATCAACTGATTCTTCATCGTCACCAATATCCACTCCTATCAAAACTAACTGCTGTTCCGACGTACTTTTATCAATCAACGAACGCTTATCTAATTTGGATTCTAGACTATCACTCATCGAAGTACTCCACAAAGAATTCCAAAACCTTCGCCACAGCCTGGAATATAGTCAACAACAAGTCGATTTGCTCACAGAAGAAAACAAATCATTAAAAAGCTCCGTGGACACACTCACTGCTAAACTTTCAACTGTAGCCACTCAACTCACCTCCGTCACCACCGAAAACAAAGCTATGCAAGAAACCATCCTGGATCTACAGTCACGCAGTATGAGAGACAATTTAATCCTCTCTGGCATTCCCGAATCATCCACCGAAGACCCCGAAAAATCTGTCAAGGATTTCATGGTTAACCAGCTCAAACTTACACCAGAGACTGTCGAACAAATCACCTTCCATCGCGTACACCGTTTAGGACAGAAACCCCTCAACTCCAACCGACCCCGGCCCATCATCGTCAAATTTGAACATTTCAAACAAAAAGTACTGGTTCAGCGACAAGGCCGGCAGCTAAAAAGGACTCATTACGGACTCAACGATCAATTTCCACAAGAGATCATCCGCCGACGTAAGCTACTCTTTCCCATCCGCAAATCAATGATCAATCAAGGTAAAAAAGCAATAATTACAGTAGACAAACTATATATTGATGGACAATTATTCAGAGAAAAAGACACTACCCCCTGGCTTTATTAATTTCAGAAACTGTGAAGTGATGTATAGACAATAGACCCCCTGCCCCTCTCTCACTCTAACTCTATCATCCCCCCTTTCCTTCCCCCCCTTTTTTTTTTTTTTTTTTTTTTTCTCCTTCCTCTCTCTACCACTCCTCTTGTCTATTTATACTCTTAACATCAAACCACTTGCACCACACGCATACATTGTACACTAAATGCACCAAATTAGCTTTTTTTTGCTCGTTGTTTACATGTTTTGTTGTTGGTCATGGGAATCTATGTTTGTCCTGTTTTGTTTGTTTGTTTTTTCATTTGGCACACACACACACACACACACACACACACACACACAGACACAGACTTATACTCACACAACATAATTATGAAGTTCACATGCAATTGTTCATGCAATTAAAATTCTTAACTTGGAACATTCGTGGAGTTGGCTCACAAACAAAAAAAAAAACAAAGTCCTAAATTACCTAAAAAATACACAAGCTGACATATGTCTAATACAGGAAACGCACTTCTCACAATCTACACAAAACAGCTTAAAAACTACACATTTTAACCACTGTTTTTCCTCATACTATAATTCAAAACAAAGAGGTGTATGCATCTTAATAAACAAAAAAATACAATTTAACCACCATACAACCATTTCAGATCCTGAAGGCCGTTTTATCATTATCAACATTTCAATCAACAATAATCCAATAACAATTGGCAACATTTATGGACCAAACTCTGATGACCCCTCCTTCTTTACAAAGTTCTTTTCCTCTCTTTCAAACCTTGCTAGCAGTCTAATAATTATAGGAGGAGACTATAACACCATAATCAATCCACCATTGGACAGGTCAAAACATACAGGCAAATTCTGGCAGTCCTCCAAAACAATAAAACAGTTCATGAGTGATTTTGGTCTTGGCGATGGTTGGAGGCTACAACACCCATTCGCCAGACAGTATACGTTTTATTCTAATGTCCACCAAACCTACTCACGCATTGATTTCTTTCTAACCAGTAATTCAGTCATACCAAATATCATAGAAACCAAAATTCATCCCATCAATATTAGTGACCATTCTCCGGTAACTCTCACATGGAACACACCCGCCATACAGAAGCACCCCACTTGATGGCGTTTTAATACATCACTCTTGAAGGACCCAGAATTTGACAGCTACTTCAAGAGAGAGTGGACATCCTTCCTTGAAATAAATGACTCTCCAAAGTCACCAGCATCACTGCTCTGGAACACATGGAAAGTAGTATTACGGGGGAAAATTATTTCATATTCAGTTCATAAAAAAAAAGAAGGAAAAAGAAAAAGAAGTCCAACTAGAAGAAAAAATAAAAGAATTGGAAATTTTATATGGAAATAACCCATCAGAAACCATCCATAAAGAATTAAGAAAAAATAAATGCTTGCTTAATGAAATAATAAATAAAAGAAACCAGTTTCTTATTCACAGACTTTGTCACGATACTTTTCACCATAGTAACAAATCCAGAAAATATTTAGCCAGTCAAATAAAAAGAAATAAAGAAAAAACAGCTATAACGTCTATTAGAAACTCAGCAGGGAAGCTAACCAATTCACCAATTGAGATAAACAAAATATTTGAAGAATACTACAAAAAATTATACTCATCTGATCTGGACCCAAACCAAGAAGACATAAACCAATTCCTCGATAACATCCTACTACCAAAACTCAACCCGGAACAAATTAACTCTCTCGAATTACCAGTCACTGAAAAAGAACTCCACTCCGCACTGAAATACATGCAAAATAATAAGGCACCAGGACCGGATGGCTTCCCTGCTGAGTTCTACAAACATTTTGGGTCAACCTTATTCCCATTATTCAGTAGAACAATAACAGAAATAAAACAAAATGCTAAATTCCCATCCCACATGAACACAGCGCTTATATCACTCATCCCTAAACTCAACAAAGACCACACCCTCACATCTAACTACCGTCCTATTTCACTTATAAATGTCGACATAAAAATCATCAGCAAAGCATTATCCCATAGAATTGAAAAAATTATACCATATATCATCCATCCCGATCAGACCGGCTTTATAAAAGGTAGACACGCATCCAACAATACTTGCAGATTATACAATTTAATGCATTACTCATCAGTACAACAGAAAGATACACTTATTGCCACATTAGATGCAGAAAAAGCTTTCGACAGGGTCATTTCCAGGTCTGGAAATTTTTATTCACCACACTACAAAAATTTGGCTTTGGAGAGTTATTTATTAACTGGATCAAGATTTTATACACATCACCATCTGCCACAGTCACAACTAATGGATTAACATCACAAAGTTTCACACTGCACAGGGGGACGAGGCAGGGATGTCCACTCTCTCCATTTCTATTCACCATTTTTATTGAACCCCTAGCAGCAGCCATCCACAAAAACCCATCGATCAAAGGTATTGAAACACCACAACAAAAACATAAAATCTCACTTTATGCAGATGATATTCTACTATTTATACAACAACCATTAGTATCCACTCAAGAAATAATTAAAACAATCCAGTCCTTTTCAAAGATCTCAGATTATGCAATAAATTGGAACAAATCATCCATCCTCCCTTTACATAAAACCAAATGGGATGTGGCGCCCCACCAATCACCTATACCTATTTGTCATGATCACATCACTTACTTAGGCATCAAAATTTCCTCCAGACTGTCAGAGTTGGTAACACTCAACTTCACACCATTGCTAAAAAAAATAGAAGATGACTTGCTTCGATGGCTCAACCTTCCAATCTCCATAATTGGCAGGATAGCAGCAATAAAGATGACAATTTTACCAAAAATCAATTATCTATTCTCAATGATTCCAACCCACCCCACACTCACCTGGTTTAAATCACTAGACTCCATCATCACTCACTTCTACTGGAAAAATAAAACGCCAAGGATAAAACTCGCTACACTACAAAAAAACAAGGCTCAAGGAGGACTAGAAGCACCAAACTTTCATTACTACTCAATGGCTAACCAACTGCAATACATATACAAATGGATCCACCCCACCCAATCCGATATTATATGGCTAGATATAGAACAGTCACTATGCAAAGAATTAAATATAGCTGACATACCGTTCCTTTCTAAATCAATCAAACAACACACAAGTATTGATGCTGTAACAATAACTTCCACTCTGACAGCCTGGTGGAAATTTCACCAAATCACAAATTCTATACTAGCTCCGTCTAACCTCACCCCACTGTGGAACAATCCTGACTTCATAAGCAATAAAAAAATACTGAACTTCCGCACATGGGCTGAAAAAAGTATCACTCACATTAAACATATGTGACCAGTCACGGAAAGTAGGGACACAAGTCGGTTCTGGGGCATTTTGAGTTATTCGCAGATTCTGAAAGTGCAGTCTCCAAGCTTTCCAACGATGTGTGACACATGGAAATCTGATAATATTTGGAGAAGTTGTGGCCATTTGAAGGTAGGCACTCAAGAAAGCTCTATAGGGAGAAAAACGCCTCTAAAGTTGCAGTTCTCGCCTGTTCTCACCTGCTGGGAGTGACAATAGGGCTCATTTACATCTCATTTAGATAAGTCATACCCCCTGTAAAGCTGCATGGACCGCATACTATTAATAATAAAGGTTAATGTGCATTGTAAATGTCAGTAATTTATCTTTTTTGACTTTTATAAAAATGATTTAGAGGCTGAAATATGTGACTTTTTTGTCAAAACTCTATTTGAACTTGTGCATTGTAGATAACATGTTGTAAGACACTCCTTTAAAATCTGCCCATCATTTTTAATGTTATTATTTTAATTTTTATGTAAAGAAAAAGTACATATTGATGCTAATTTTATTTTTTATTTGCTGGTTTTCCACATAAAACTAGGTGAATTGACTTTTTGAACAGGATTCTGTGATAACCGTGATCATTTTGGTCACTATAATCATGAAATGAAATTTTCTCACCTGAGAAGCCTGTTAAAGAAGAATAGGCAATCCAGGAAATAACTGGACTAACAGAGGCCAGAGACTAACTATGGCTATTCAAAACACTTTTCAAGACAATAAATACACGATTGAGACGATGAATGCATGTATTGCCTCTGAATTTGCGTCTGAATAGCGCTGGCTCCGTGGGCGTGGCCGCATTAGCAGATAATGAGCTGAATCACGGACTTCTGACATGGCTCTCTTTTCATACAGATTACATAAACACAGAAGGTTTGTTTTCGATTTGACTTACACGTTTTAAAACTTGACATTTCAACGTTTTTTCAGACATAAGTATAATTTTTTTATGATTAGTATTCACTAAGTTACAGTTCATTTTCTGAGAACTATCAGATTGGACTTCGTTCAGAGGGAGACGAGAGATCACGCATCATGTTAGTTTTCTTTATTCTTCAAAAAGCACAACATTTTGTTTTTACTCTGAGTGTACACAAATAAAAGAAGACATTCTATAGTTTCAATTGATATATTACTTATGTCTCTATGACAAAAAATGACGGAGTATTTTAAGTCTGTTTTGCTGCAATGTGAAAAAAATCCTGCAAAATGCGCCGGCGCGTTACCCGACTCCAGAGAGGTAACGTAATGTCTTATTATGCCGCTTTCATCGTCGCTCAGATCGTCTTCAGAATCAGTGAGCGCTTGTTCATAAGCATCCGGCTTGTCGAAGAAGTACTTCAAAACATTTTCGGTGTAACGGCCACAGTTCTTCATTGAATTTTGATATCAGCTAGAGCCGGCCAGAGCGCTGCATAATAAGTAGCCATGCTTCCCAGTATGAAAATACACACAGACATGACACGCCCCTACTGCGTGCTAGAATCTCTGAAAAACAAGCCGATTTCAACCTCAAAATGTACGCTTTTAAAGTTACCAATACTGCTATCTCAAACATGGAAAGGCTTCTTCATGATCTCAACTAACAGATTCTGCAAAAAAACGAAAATCACCAATTTTGAAAAAAAATGCTTCTTTCTCATTTTGCTCAAGAGTTGTGCTGCCGACTTGTGTCCCTGGTTTCCGTGACGGGTCACATATTTTCAAATCCAACACATTAACAACATTTCCACAGTTGGCCCAGGAGTTTGGCATCAGGAGCAATGAATTTTTAAAATACCTACAAATCAAATCTTCTGTTCTGGCAAAAATAAACATCAGAGCCACAAACTTAGAACTTCCACCCGCAATATCAGACTTGGTTAACATTCCATCCCAAAAGAAACTTTAAAATATACAAAATCATTTCAAATCAACTTCAGACCATATATTTGCCAACAATAAAATGGGAAAATGATCTCTCAATAGCTCCTGATGCCAACTTCTGGACCCAAATCTGCAAAAACATCTATCTTATGTCCAAAAATGCTAATCTACAATTAATACAATACAAAACACTTCACAGAACACATTACACGGGCAATAGATTAGCTAAAATGGGTTTTGCATCAGAAATTTGCTCACATTGCAGTCAGAAATCCACAGATACATACATCCATGCAACCTGGCACTGCACTCCCATCAAACAGTTTTGGGAAGAGGTCACACAGTCACTATCCACTTTAGTGGGTTGCCACATCCCACTATCGCCCTCTCTCTGCTTGCTAGGGGACCTCACAATAATTACTGAAAAATCTATAAATTGTAAAATTCTCCTAATAGCTCTAACCATCGCCAAGAAAACTATCCTCATGAACTTGAAAACTCGCAGCAACATACACATTAACCACTGGAAAAATCTCCTTACTGACTTCATTTCATTTGAATATACATCTCCCTCCTATAATTATTCATCTGAAACCGACCTCTGTCATCCAACACTTTCTGACCTCTTACAACTCTGAATCCCTTCTCTATCCTCAACCCCAACTCCTCCCACATTATAATCAAACCACAGATATTACTGCATTGCTGTTATTGTTGTCATCATTTTCATACTTTTATTAATGTTATTGTTATGGTTGTTATTATTGTTTGTTGTTATCATTGTCATTATTGTTTTATTTATTGTTGCTCTTATCACTCTTATCATTGCCATTGTCGTCATCATTGTCATCATCAACAGCATCATCATCATCATCATCATCATCATTATTATTATTATTATTATTATTGCTATTTTGGAATAACTAACCTGGTTTTCATTGTCAATACCACTATATTTAAAACATTGGATTATTTCCAATCCCCCCCTAATCTTCTCGTGTTTCTAATGCACCACAACGTAGAAGAGAAAATATATATACATACATTGAAAAACCTCACAAACACTCAGGCAGGTGAGACAGGCAAGAAGTGGTTCACTGGGACAGCAGCTCTGTCCCAGGTTGACACACTCGCACAATGTCCCCCTTCTTTTAATGCACCTTAGACACTACACATAACATATGTGGCGGAGGGGAATATGCCACCGCCTTGTGGGGGGAACGCTAAACACTTATCTAAGGAAGACTGAGTGAGCAACAGGATCTTGGTCCTCCCACCCAATGCTTTTAGTCTTTGTACAACTAAACTGTCAGTTGTGTGTGTGATGCCTATCGTGTTGCAATATATAATGCTCAAGATGTGGTGAGGTGGGCTTCAGGATTTATTGGTTATACGGCAACCACCTGAAGTAGTGTATGTATGCAAAAACTCAGAAAGTAAGTAAGGTTTTTTCGTCTGCAAAACCCACCCTCCCCAGATCTAACAGGACAGGTAAGACGCCCCCACTCCTTAGTATAAGTGACTCAAAATTAACAACAGTTTCAGCTTAACTAACAAATATATTTATTTACTAACTGAATTGCATTCGTTTTCTGAATTGTTATTGTTCTTTGTTTCTTTGTTTTTTTTCAGCAGGAGAGAAACAAATTTCAAGTTCAGTCAAATCTCAATTTCAATCAATACAAAAACAAATAAAGAAAATGAAAATCAACAAATATGTGTGTGTCAATTTCAGTTCAATATCAAATAACAGTGTTCCTTTTTAAACACACTGAAGATGTTCACATACATTCAAGTTACACTCCCCTTCAAATAAAGTTCAATTTTAAAGTTCACTTGAATTCAAAAGTTCACTTAAATTCACTCCAATTTGGCATGAAAAGTTCAAAAATCCAGAGCAAAAAAAAAATGGAAAAGTTATACTCTGTCCATTCCTGAGTTCACGAATCAAAAAGTTCAAGAATGCGCACAGAAGAAAGTATATGAATCCCTTTGCAGGTAAATCCACTATTCACAATTCCAATTAATGATAATTGTGCGATTCAACAGTTCAGTTCTGTTCACTCACGGAAAGAAAACGATGGTTTGCTTACCAGAGTTCAGAAGAAAATGAAGAAAATAATGTACATCACAACTCTTAGTTAATGGACGAGGTGTTGAATGGTGTCCAACGGATGGCAGGGTAATGTCTC
Source organism: Megalobrama amblycephala (assembly GCF_018812025.1). NCBI lineage: Eukaryota > Metazoa > Chordata > Actinopteri > Cypriniformes > Xenocyprididae > Megalobrama > Megalobrama amblycephala. Next base: position 8,994,742 of record NC_063050.1, on the reverse strand, counting down.
TTCACTCAATAACCCACAGCGATTGTACCCGCGATCCTGACGACAGCAGCTTGATCCAACGAGGCCGCAATCCCAGCTGATGGAAGCGTATTGAGAAGACGAACAACACACGGCCCTATCCGACGACTCAACGAACCCTTTTCACACGAGCCATAACAGCATTCACTGTTTCAAGTTCGTTTGAACAAATGAAACAAAAACTGTATTTAAACTCAAAGAAAACGCGAGGGTATTCAACTCCTACAGCGAATCACTTGTTAACTGTTAGTAGGCCTTTTCAACTTCACACACACACATAGACACGACGGAAAACTTGTTGCGTCATGATCTATAACAAACTTGTTAACGCGAACGGAGACTTTGAAAATAACATCATGCATCTGTAATGCGTGTCACGGGTCTGAACATAACTTTGACACTATAAACTACCCGAAATATCAACGCATTTTTCTTCAGTGCGTCACAGCTCATTTCACCGTCTCACCGTTCTCTCTTCACTCTTCGCGCGCATGTCATGGCGGCGCCCATGGCAAAAATCAAAATAAAAGTCTCTTTCAAATAAAATTATGTAGATCCCCTACATTCCCCCCTGCTAAACCCTGCCATACCATCGGACTTCCATTCAGCAACTCAGTCCCTGAAAAATAAAGAACAGAGAATAGCAGGTAAAAATTCTTTCACAGTGTAAAACATCAGTACACAATGAAAAGGTTCAAAGTTACTCAACTTGGATATTTGAGATACGTTTACAATAAACTTAACTTCTAAAACATTCAGGTATGCATTATTTCAAGACATAGTCAGTCCTATACCTAACAGGTAAAGTACCTCTGTTCTGACGTTGAGAACGTCTAGGTTCAGGAATACTTTCATTTTCACTTTCAGCATCAGAACCACCTGAATTTACAGACTCAATTACAGACTGACCATTATCATTATCATTATCATGGTCTCTAACACCCACATCTAGTTCATCCCCATCTTCACTTCTACACCCTGTGTTTGTGTGTGAGTCAGGTGCAAGTGTAACAGCAGGAACTGCAAGAACATAAGTGTCTTCAGAATCAATATGTTCCTGTCCTACATATTCTCTAGATTTATGCCTAGATGTGCAAGGTAATGGTGATGACTGAAAAGTGCAATGCTTGAGTTGATCCCTATGTACAACTTTACATGGGCCTCCTTTCTCTGGGCGAATGGTGTAGACTGGAGTGTCTGCGTGGTTCTGTTTCACCACAATGTAAGGTAGGGATTCCCAGTGATCTTGTATCTTATTTCTTCCCCTATGTGAATGGTTCCGTAACAGAACACGGTCACCAGGTGTGGAATTACAAATTTAAGAATCTGTTTAAAATCTGCGGATCCTACATCCTGACCATTTGGCAGGACAAGCTCAAGATACAGCAGTGCTTTTGTCTCTATGATAATGTAAAGGTATAGGTGATACTGCCAGACTGATTGGATTAGCACCTATGCATTTGAATGACACAGTTATGCTGATTAGATCATGGCTGGGAAATGTAGGCAATGATCTGATTCCTGTACTGCATTTGCATCCTTTTGTTTAGATTGTCCACACCTCTACTCTATGTATCCCTCCCCCTTGAATGTATATGAACTACCAAGTCACTGCCTTAGTTAGATTTTGGATGACCACAGCGACGCACAGCGTGTTTCTCAATAAAGAGTAACTTCTGCTTCAAGAGATCCCAAAGTCTCCTGGTCTATGCTTCTGAGATTTCCAACAGTTTTGGTGCCGTGACCCGGATAGAGCTTCTCACCTCAAATCAGATTGGAACTTCAAGCACAACAAAGATCTGATCCAAAGGAAGATCCAGGCTGAATTTTCCTGTTCACCCAAGGGTTGGTGAGTGATACTCTATCCAAAAGAACCAAAGACCAGTACTAATGTGTTATCCTCTGCGCCGTCAGAGAAGAGTTAACAGACAGCTGTAGGGTTTGGTTAACTAAGTTATCCTCTAAAAATGTTCTTTTAGAGATGAAGTTTATCCTCTGTTTAGGCAGGGAAGTTTAGCATCACATGCTAATAATTAGGTATCCTCTGTTCAGGCAGGGAAGAATTAGTGTAAAGTGCTAATAATTTGTGTTGTCCTCTGTTTTATCAGGGAAGGTGGTGTGTTAACAGAATAGCCATCCTCTACTTTGCTAGAGAAGAAGGTTCATCCTCTGTTAATTCAGGGAAGGTTATAACTGTTAAAGTGTGGTAGCAAGTTGTTTCAACTCTGCTCGTCAGAGAAGGTTGAATACATTACGATGTGTATTAACTAGATTAACCTCTGCTCTGTCAGGGAAGTGTTGAAGTGTATTGTTGTGCCAGAAAGACATTACAAAATGTTGAGAAAGAATGCTAGACTAATTCCAACAACTGAGAAAGGTGGACTAGCTACCCCTTTATGGACAGATAGTGAGTTCAAATCATTGTTAGGAAAACACATGGACTCAATAGTGACTGAGTCAGTCAGATTGGATTTGACAAAGAAATTTGGGATTCATCCAGGAAAAGTTTGGTCTATTGGAGAATGCAAAAAGGTACTTGGTGCTTGTATTCGGAAGAAAAATATGATGGGCATTATCTGCTGCCACAGAGAATTTACTCTATCCATTGCACAAGACCAAATTCAACGTATTGCTAAGTTAGAAGAGCAGAACAAACAGTTGCACACTAGAGTGTCTCGTCTCACTCAGAAGTTGGGCCTTAACAAAGCCTCAACCAAATGTGACTCAAAAGACCAACAGTCAGATGAAAGCTATCCTGACTTACAGAGTTTCTGTATACTAGAGGGCAATAGCAATACTGGATTCATGGATAAAGATGTAAATGCAGTTGAAGTGTGTGGAGTGAGACAAAAGGCTCAGAGTAGGGCAAAAGGGGTTGACACAGTTCCATCTGTAACCCCCATACTGCAGTTACAAGCAGTCAGTACCGCTATAGGTCCTGAAGACATAGAAAGAATTGCTGAGAATTTGCCATCAGTGCATAGAAACTTTTCTGAGTTTAGGACAGAGTTGTCCAGAAAAATGAAGCTCTATGATATGTCCCTAGCTGAAGTCACACAGCTAATGTCACAAATCCTTAAAGAGTCAGAATTCAATGATTTTGAAAGTGCTGTAAATAATTCTGAGTTTCAGCATTCCAGCAAAGGCGAATTGAGAGAAGGAGTTCTGAGAGTGTTACAGAACCTTGTTGGACCAAAGGTAGACTGGTCAAAGATCACTAGTTGTGTACAGAAGGATGAAACTGTAAGTGAGTACACTGAAAGATTTTGTCAGTTAGCTGCAGCATACAGTGGAATAGCTGACACTCCAGATAAGGTGTTACAGGATAATGGACCACTGGTCCGCATGTGGTTTGATGGGCTCTCATCAGAATACAGAAATGCATTGCCTTTCTTAGACCTCACATGGTCCAATGGAACTCTGCAAAACAACTTTAATAGGTTAGTTGTTTGGGAAAGAGACTCTGATGTCAAGACAAGAGTAAAAATTGCAGCAGCATCCTTTAAGGTCAACACAGAGAATCGACAGAAACGTAAATGTCCTAAGAGAGAAGGCACTTGTCATTACTGTGGTAAACCTGGACATTGGATAAAAGAGTGTAGGAAAAACAAAAAGACATTAAAAGAAATGAACAGCTTTACTCAGCTCCTACTCAGTCTACTTGCTACATTGAAACTGCCCCTCCCCTCTTCTCCAAACTCTTGGAGCAGCAGCTTGCTGACATGCTAACCATTTGGGCTGTGAGTGCTTAATTTCCCCAGTCATTTACAAGAAAGCTGAAAGACTCATTCTGAACAAAAGAAAGTTGACTATTACTTCCACCATTTGGGGACACAGGTTAAGTACACTCACAGCCTTAAATGTTATGCTACAGCACACTCCATTCACTCCTCTATGGGTTGTGATGTCTGCTATGACTGATGTTTCAATGGAAGATGGAGATGTAGCACAATAAAGTTTGCAATTTAATTACAGGGAGAGAATAGGACACACAGACCAGTGAGGAGCCCAGGGAAGAACCGAAGTGCAAAAGGCCTCGGGGGTTAACCCTGTGGTGAAGACTTCCTCATAGGTTTCCCCCTCTCTCAGTTTATCCCAACCTTACTGGTCTATAGGTGTCAAATTGATTAAGACTAGGTTAAGAAAAAGAAGAACAAAACCACTATACGATCACTAGAAGGTTATGATGATCAGAGTTAGACAGAAAAACTATACGATCATCAGAGGTGTAACATACTAAAGTCTATGCATGAATACTGCTGGTCTGCTGTCTCTTTGTTTTCTTGTGTGCAGGTCTGTGTATATGCCATGACGTCTCACAAGCAGCACCTGGTGTAAAGCATCACCTCAGATATCCATGAACAACCTTCATGATGACGGACTCATCAGAGCAACTCGGAGTTGCACGACGACAAATAATCATCTTGGGACAAACATGGAAATGGACTCTCCCGGGAACAGACTCCACAGCTATTCAGGCGCCATGGACTTTTAGGACTTCCACGCTTATGCTACATGGTTTTTCTGTGTCATCATGTAGTTAATACAACATGTTACCACCCTGCGTTGTATATGTGTGTCAACAGTATACTCAAGTTAAAGAACAACACTTATGTAAATGTTGGACACGACACAGAATAAGATGTATGTGCCTGTAACTGTTACAAGTTGCATGACTGGAAGATGGAACTTATGTTAACAAACATATGTTATAGAAGGGATTTAAGAAGGTTTAAATTTGTATTATGTGAGAGTTATTAGAACTCTCAAAGGGGGAACTGTGGAATTACAAATTTAAGAATCTGTTTAAAATCTGCGGATCCTACATCCTGACCATTTGGCAGGACAAGCTCAAGATACAGCAGTGCTTTTGTCTCTATGATAATGTAAAGGTATAGGTGATACTGCCAGACTGATTGGATTAGCACCTATGCATTTGAATGACACAGTTATGCTGATTAGATCATGGCTGGGAAATGTAGGCAATGATCTGATTCCTGTACTGCATTTGCATCCTTTTGTTTAGATTGTCCACACCTCTACTCTATGTATCCCTCCCCCTTGAATGTATATGAACTACCAAGTCACTGCCTTAGTTAGATTTTGGATGACCACAGCGACGCACAGCGTGTTTCTCAATAAAGAGTAACTTCTGCTTCAAGAGATCCCAAAGTCTCCTGGTCTATGCTTCTGAGATTTCCAACACAGGTCTCATAAGTGCTCCATGTGATCTGCGATCATAGGCTCTTTTTCTTTGTCTTGAAGCCTCTTGTGCTGCATGGTTGGCCACTTCAACAGCTGTCTTTAATCTGTCATGATGGTTTTTCACCCAGTCATCAAGATTGTCAACTCCACTTTCTTCCAAATCTTTCCCATTAAGGATATCCATCGGCATTCGGGCATCCCTTCCGAACATTAAGTAGAATGGCGAATAGCCGGTTGAAGCATGGATTCGGCTATTGTATGCCATGACCAACTCGGGTAGATACTGCTTCCAGTTCTTTTTCTTTTCTGGGGGTAACGTCCTTAGCATGTCATGCATAGTTCTGTTAAATCTTTCGCACTGGGAGTTACCCTGTGGGTGATATGGAGTTGTGCGACTTTTTCCAATTCCATAGACTTTACACAGTTCTTTGATGACATTGGCTTCGAAACAACGACCTTGATCGGAATGTAGTCGTGCGGGACAGCCGTAGTGGACAAACCAATGCTGTATCAGTGCCTTTGCTGTGGTGTGGGCAGTCTGATTTCTGGTTGGCACTGCCACCGTGAAACGAGTGAACATGTCGGTTAAGACAAGGACATTCTCAAATCCTCCCACAGATTCCTCCAGGAGAGTATAATCCATAGCAAGGACTTCAAGCGGTGCAGACACATTAGTGCACGTCATTGGGGCTCGAATTTTAGGGAAAACATCCTTTGCGAGAGTGCATCTCTTGCATTCATGGATCCAACTTTGAACGTTTTTGGTCATTGTTGGCCAGTAATAGCTTCTTCTCATGCGCTCCAGCGTGCTTCTTTCTCCAAAATGACCACAATGATCATGCTGACTCTCGAACACTTTGTAACGCAAAGGTTCTGGAACCACCAGTTGACTAATTTCTTCCCCGTCTCTTGGATCGAGAATAGTTCTGAACAGCACTCCTTTTTTAAGCTTGAGTCGAATGAATTGTCTAGCAAGTTTCTTCAACTCCTCATCCATGTCTCGCTGTTCGGATGGAGTCAGATTCTTATTTTTCAGTACAGCACGGTAGATAGGCGCTATGTTAGAGTCGTTCTTTTGTTGCTCTTCTATATCACTCCAACTATATCCAGGGACCTTTCTTGTCACAGATACCTGGACTGATGCTTGTACTTTCTGCTGCTTTTCAGAGACTGGCCATAAGCATGTGCGCACTTCATCAGAGTTCATCTTAATGAAGTCTTTAGCAGAGTCCTCTTGCTCAGGCTCCTCACTAGATGGAATCCTTGACAACACATCTGCGTTTGTGTTTTGTCGTCCTGGCTTATAGTAGACTTCAAAATCAAACTCTGCCAGCTGAGCAATCCACCGCTGCTCAACAGCTCCTAGATTTGCTGTCTCCAAGTAGCGCAAAGGGTTATGATCAGTGACCACAGAAAACTTGGAGTAGATCAAATATTCTTTAAACTTTTCTGTCACTGCCCATTTTAGAGCAAGCAGCTCTAGCTTGAAAGCACTGTAATTTTGATCATTCTTCTCTGACCCACGAAGACCCCGACTCGCATAGGCGATCACACGCTCAGATCCTCCTTGTCGTTGACTCAAAACGGCCCCAAGACCATGCAGGCTCCCGTCAGTTGTGAGTACGAAAGGCTGGCTAAAGTCTGGATATGCGAGGACTGGCGGACACATTAAACACTGCTTGAGATTGTCAAGTGCAGTCTGACACTCAGTCGACCAGTTAAAAGGTTCTTACATTTTTATCTTTCCTCCTTTTCCAACCAAAGCATGAAGTGGTCGGGCTAACTGAGCAAAACCAGGAACAAACCTCCTGTAGTAACTCATGAATCCAAGGACTTGCCTCAACTCCTTCACATTCTTGGGTACAGGCCAGGTTTCCAATGCCCGAGTTTTCTCTCCATCCACCTGTATTCCCTTGGAGGAAATTAGATGACCCAAGAATTTAACTTCAGGTTTCAAAAGGAAGCACTTGCTAGGTTTTAATTTCAATCCATGTTGTCTCAACCGGTTGAACACAATTTCCAGCCTTTGACAATGGCTATCGAAATCCTTCGAAAAGACAATGATATCATCAAGGTAGATGAGCAGAATGTCAAACGTCAAATCACAGAGCACCACTCCCATCAGACGTTGAAAAGTTGCAGGAGCGTTGCAAAGTCCGAACGGCATCCTCGTCCATTCAAATAGGCCAAAGGGAGTGGTGACGGCTGTCTTTGCTCTATCTTCCTCACTCATGGCCACTTGGAAATACCCTGAAGTAAGATCAAGCGTGGAGAACAGCTGCGCATTTCCCAAGGCGTCAAGCGACTCCTCGACACGCGGAAGGGGGTAAGCATCTTTGCAAGTCACTTTATTCAGCCTTCTATAATCGCAACAAAATCTCACACTGCCATCCTTCTTAATCACAATTACAGCTGGAGATGCCCATAGACTGCAGCTTTCTCTGTGAATACCTTGAGACACCAATTCTCGAACATGTCTTTTTACTTCCTGAAACACCTGGGGTGGAATTCTACGATGTCCTTGCTTAATAGGAGGAGCATCTCCTGTAGGGACATTGTGTGTGACAGATGTTGTATAACCAAAGTCACTGTCATTCTTTGAAAACACATCACTGTGCTTTGTCAATAGATCTCGGAGTTTTCCACATTGAGCTTCTGTAAGATCTTCAAGATTTGTTTGCACTGTAACAGGTAACTGCTCCATGGTGATGTCCTCCACTTTCACTTGCTGTTGCTGCACAGCTTTAACATGCAGAGCTCCTTCCTTCTCCTCAAACTCAACAAGTACTTTTGGAACAACTTCTTGCGGCTTACACAGTGTTGCTATCCTACATTGCGGCATAAGCTTTACAGCTTTCTCACTAGAATTCAACACTCTAACTGGGACTTTACCATCATCTGTTTTGGCGAGCACATTAGCAATCAGAACACTCTTGGGCAAGCTGACTTCAGATGAGGCCTCAACCAACACTTGGCAGCTCACTTTTGGTGGTATTCTACAGCGGCCTTCCAAAACACGCTCACTGAAAGGAGGAATAGTGATTGCTTGCTTCCCAGCTACTTTCACAAAACCAATCTAGTCTCCACAGCTCAATGCCTCAGTCTGCGTATTAATGTTAGCTAACACTCGTTGAACTTTTGCTTCAACACCTTGGGTATACCTGTCCATCTTCTTCATACCTTCAGTGGCCATAAATAGATCTCTAAGGTCACTCAACACATTCATTCCAACAATGCCAGGTAATCCTTTCAGCTCAGTCCCATTGTGATTGCTCTCTTTGATCACGAACACACACTTTCCATGCAACGTCTTCCCCATGCACTCAATGTCTGCTTCCAAACATCCTACGATGGGAATGTCTAAGCCATTTGCCGCTGTCAGTCGAACCCAGTTGGCAGACTTCTCCGAAGTGATTCTTAAAATGCGACTCTGTGATAGTAGTCACTTCCGACCCTGTGTCCAGGAGGCAAACAGTTCTTATACCAGCAATTCTCAGCTCAATAGTAAGACAATCACCAAAAGCACTTTCACAGAGAGCCTTGGAAACATTCCCTGCATCACAGTCTACAGTGTGGCTTCTGATCACAGATGGACCTGGGCATGCTGGTACTGAGGTAACTTGATCAGCTGCTTTTTCCACCTCCACTTTGTGTTTCAGAGGTTGCACTCCACTTGAATTCTCTCTGTTCTGAGGACAACGTCGGCTAGTGTGTCCTGGCTTACCACACGTATAGCAGATGTATCTTCCTTCGCTATCTTTTAAAGGTGCACTCTTTGTCTTGCCCTCCTTCTCTTGAGGTTTCACTTTCTCTTTGTTATTTACCATCTGAAACAGTTCTTCTTGTCTGGCAGCTATCCGCTGAATAGCTTCATGAAGCTTCTTCAACATGAGAGGAGTTGAACTGTCCGACGCAGTGGTAGCTTGGACGACACCTCGGGAACGAGTACTGCTTCTCAGATTGCTTGGAACTTGCACCTCTTCTTCTTCCGACCAAGTAATAGCTTCCTGCATAAGCTGGATAAATGTCAGGTCCCTCTCAGTTTTTACCCTCCTCTTCATTTCACGTCGTAGCGAGTCATCCTTGAGGCCTAACACAAGCTGTTCTTTCAGTACACCATCAGCATCAGGAACTCTGGATGGTTCACGGTTTTGAATAATACTCAGCTTCTCCTGCAAGTCGTAAGCATAAGAGCGGATGGTTTCTCCAGGCATTTGCTTGCGGTCGTAAAACTCTTTCAGTCTGCTGCCAATGGGAAGTTTGTCTCCATAAGTCTGGTCTAAAGCATCAAAGATCTCATCCACTGACCTCTCATTTCCATTGAGCATAAACTTGACTGTCATCTTAGCCTCATCTTTTAAATACTGCTTAACAAACTCTATTTTGTCTTCTTCTGGAATTTTCATCACCTTAAATGCAGACTTCATTGAACTTATCCATTCCTCTACACTCAACTCATCACTCCACTGAATTCTGGGAGTTTACGGTCTCTTGGGATGTAAACAGTAGATGGTGCTCTTTGGGTAGCAGCCTGTTGATCAATAACAGCTTTAGCAAGGGAAAGCGCTTCTCTCTGTTCGGCTCTGGCCTGCTCTAACATTCCAGCCTGCTCACCGAACCGTCTTTGCATCTCTGCAAACTGTCTCTTTAAGTCTTCCAATTCAGCCATTGCGTTGAATCAAAGATCAGGAACTTGCACTTAATTGGAATACTCGCTGGTTGATCCTGTTCGTGACGCCATTATGTGGCGGAGGGGAATATGCCACCGCCTTGTGGGGGGAACGCTAAACACTTATCTAAGGAAGACTGAGTGAGCAACAGGATCTTGGTCCTCCCACCCATTGCTTTTAGTCTTTGTACAACTAAACTGTCAGTTGTGTGTGTGATGCCTATCGTGTTGCAATATATAATGCTCAAGATGTGGTGAGGTGGGCTTCAGGATTTATTGGTTACACGGCAACCACCTGAAGTAGTGTATGTATGCAAAAACTCAGAAAGTAAGTAAGGTTTTTTCGTCTGCAAAACCCACCCTCCCCAGATCTAACAGGACAGGTAAGACGCCCCCACTCCTTAGTATAAGTGACTCAAAATTAACAACAGTTTCAGCTTAACTAACAAATATATTTATTTACTAACTGAATTGCATTCGTTTTCTGAATTGTTATTGTTCTTTGTTTCTTTGTTTTTTTTTCAGCAGGAGAGAAACAAATTTCAAGTTCAGTCAAATCTCAATTTCAATCAATACAAAAACAAATAAAGAAAATGAAAATCAACAAATATGTGTGTGTCAATTTCAGTTCAATATCAAATAACAGTGTTCCTTTTTAAACACACTGAAGATGTTCACATACATTCAAGTTACACTCCCCTTCAAATAAAGTTCAATTTTAAAGTTCACTTGAATTCAAAAGTTCACTTAAATTCACTCCAATTCGGCATGAAAAGTTCAAAAATCCAGAGCAAAAAAAAAAAAGGAAAAGTTATACTCTGTCCATTCCTGAGTTCACGAATCAAAAAGTTCAAGAATGCGCACAGAAGAAAGTATATGAATCCCTTTGCAGGTAAATCCACTATTCACAATTCCAATTAATGATAATTGTGCGATTCAACAGTTCAGTTCTGTTCACTCACGGAAAGAAAACGATGGTTTGCTTACCAGAGTTCAGAAGAAAACGAAGAAAATAATGTACATCACCACTCTTAGTTAATGGACGAGGTGTTGAATGGTGTCCAACGGATGGCAGGGTAATGTCTCTTCACTCAATAACCCACAGCGATTGTACCCGCGATCCTGACGACAGCAGCTTGATCCAACGAGGCCGCAATCCCAGCTGATGGAAGCGTATTGAGAAGACGAACAACACACGGCCCTATCCGACGACTCAACGAACCCTTTTCACACGAGCCATAGCAGCGTTCACTGTTTCAAGTTCGTTTGAACAAATGAAACAAAAACTGTATTTAAACTCAAAGAAAACGCGAGGGTATTCAACTCCTACAGCGAATCACTTGTTAACTGTTAGTAGGCCTTTTCAACTTCACACACACACATAGACACGACGGAAAACTTGTTGCGTCATGATCTATAACAAACTCGTTAACGCGAACGGAGACTTTGAAAATAACATCATGCATCTGTAATGCGTGTCACGGGTCTTCTTCTTCTTCTTCTTCTTGTTTTATGGCGGGTGACAGCCAACGTTATTGGTGTATTACCGCCACCTACTATACTGGAGTGTGGACCAGAATTCTTACCCTCTGCTAAACACATATTAATGTTAAATGAAATAAATAAACCAAATATACATATATACACATACACATATATACATATATATAAAAAAAAAAAAAAAAAAAAAAAAAAAAAACCTTTACAACCTATTTATCAGCCCTGTTTCCTTCAAGAATACAATTAATGAATTATAATTTCCTGTTTGACTGAGAATTTGTTTTATTTCTATCTGCTGTGATGTCCTTCTAAATATTTCCTTTCTGTGGCATATTTCTGACAGTGAATTAATACATGCTCAACTGTTTCTATTCCCTGACCACATTCACACAGCGCTGTTGGATGTTTCCCCATAAGGTGCAACGTACTATTTAGTCTTGTGTGACCCAGTCTCAATCTTGATATTACATTCCCTTCCTTCGTGCTTCGTCCTGTCCTCCTCATCTTTCCCACCTCGTTCTGGATGTTGTAAAGGTGTCTGCCTGTAGTTCCCTGATTCCATTTATCTTGCCATTTGTTAGTGATTTTGCTTTTAATCATTGCCTTTATTTCTGTTCTGCTTAATAAAATCTCCATTACATTTTCCTGTTTAATTGCTTCCTTTGCTAGTGAATCTGCTATCTCATTTCCTTTAACCCCCCTATGTGCTGGTACCCACAAAAATATAATCTCTATGTTCCAATTATGAATTCTAAAAAGTGTTTCATATATTTCATTAATTATATCTTGCCTACTCTGGGATGAAAATGATTGTATTGACATCAATGCTGAACTTGAGTCTGAACACACAATAACTTTGCTTATATTGGCTAGTTCTATCCAATTCAGGGCTGACACAATTGCTACTAACTCGACTGTATAAACTGCCAGATGATCTGTTGTTCTCCTATTATTAGATATCTGTAGGGATGGTATAGTAAATGCATATGATGTTCTCCCCGTAGGGTCTTTAGATCCATCTGTATATATTGCTACATAATTCTGGTATACTGTGTGAATTCTGTCCTCTACCACCGCTGCTAGATTTCCTATGTCTTTGAATAAATGATAATTTTCCAGTAAATACAAGTCGACAAACACTTGAGGAAATATCCACGGAGGCGTTACCGTTATTGGTACTGTAGGAATATAAACTTCTTGATTTAACCTCATTTCCCTTGCTATAGTTCCTGAGATCCAGGCAAAACACTTACTTTTCGCTCTCTCACTTTCCCAGCAAGGGATAAGTACCTTACTAGCTGGATTTTTCCCTTCTGACTGTCCTTTTAAGTTTACCCAGTAGTTCATCATAAGCTGTACCCTTCGAAGGCATAGTGGCATTTCTCCCATTTCCACATGTAGAGCATCAACGGAAGTTGATTTAATCGCACCACAACATAGTCTCAGAGCTTGAGAATTCATTATTTCTAATTTCTTTAAGGATGTTTTAGCCGCTGATCAATACACCAAGCTTCCATAATGCAATACTGACCTTATTAATGCTGTATATACATTTTTCAATGCCTCTCTACTTGCTCCCCATTCAGATCCTGACAGACATCTCATAACATTTACCACTTTCTTACATTTACTGAGTATTTTATTGATATGTTCATTTCAGTTTAATTTAGAGTCAAACCACAACCCTAAAAATTTAAACACTTTAACTTGCTCAATTATTTGTCCATACAATTTAACCTCCATTCCATTACTGTCTTTTTTCTTTCTAGTGAATATAATTGATTTTGTTTTTTCCACTGAGAATTTAAAACCCCACAAGTATGACCATTTTTCTACCATATTAACTGACTCTTGTATCCTTTTCCTTATATGATCAACATTCCTTCCCCGTTTCCATAACGCTCCATCATCTGCAAATAATGAACGATTAATATCTGATGGAGTGTCACGGGTCTGAACATAACTTTGACACTATAAACTACCCGAAATATCAACGCATTTTTCTTCAGTGCGTCACAGCTCATTTCACCGTCTCACCGTTCTCTCTTCACTCTTCGCGCGCATGTCATGGCGGCGCCCATGGCAAAAATCAAAATAAAAGTCTCTTTCAAATAAAATTATGTAGATCCCCTACACATACAAAAAAAAAAAAAAAAAAAAAAAAAAGAACATAGGTACCGAAAAGATGCAGGGGGGAGAATTATATTATATTATATTATATTATATTATATTATATTATATTATATTATATTATATTATATTATATTATATTATATTATATTATATTATATCACTAGCTGAAATTAATTGATTCATTGAAGAGTGGTGTGACATTGGTAATCATTGCATCGGACAAAAAAAAAAAAAAAAAAAAAAAAAAAAAAACTTGACTAATGCCAGAATAGTGATGGTGGTAATGGTGATGACAATGATAATAAATGGACACACACACACACACACACACACACACACACACACACACACACACACACACACACACACACAGAGATACAGATACAGATACGCACACACTTATACATTTACATCTTTTTTGTTCACTTCTAGAATTATGGAACTACTAGATTGTTGGTCACTGCACTATTAGAGTCTGTACATCTGTCTGTCTGTTAATAAAAAAAATAAAAAATAAAAAAAAAGAATGTTTTGCCTTGTATCTTATCATTTAACATGAATTTAACGACACCAGAATCACCAAGCTGTTTACATATTGCCCTGAGTTTCGTATTATTATTTCCTGCTGATCAAATCACTAAATCCATGCCCAAATTCTGTCTATCATTTATCAATAGACATATCTTATTGAATATTCTCTCATACCTAATATTCACAGATCCAATTGGGTACCCCGTCCAGAAAGACACTTAGGCTATTATTTATGGCCCTTTCTAAGACATGTGTTGTTTCGCATTCCTGACGAACACACACACACATAGAAATATGTCATTTTTTACGAGTTTTTTGAACGACTCTTAATACTACAGGTATTATATTTCATTTATTTATTTGTTTAAGTTTGATCTTTATAACGTTTTGCCTTTAATTAGTCTCTGCAAATAATACCTGTTTATTTTGATGTTTTATTCTTTCTCAGTTCAGTCAGTCACAACAACTGTTATTTGTTTTTTTTCTAATTTTCTCTCATTTTCATGTAAATTTCTCTTTATTATTTTTTTTCATTTTAACATGTTTAATTTAACAAGTTTTATCCCTTATTTCCATTTTAATTTGTATTAAATCCTTTCTTAATTTTATATTTCCATTTTTTTTCCAAATAGCTCCATATAGCTTATATTTTATTACATGTTAATATTTCAGTACATTTATCTTATATTTAAGTCTTTATTTCACATTAAATTATTTTCCAAAGTACTCATTTCACATCCTGAGACACTAATTCTCAGATTTTATTCAGAACCCTGTTCTCTCTTTACAGCTAATAGTTTTTAGCTTGTCCTCTAACAATAAGCATTATTCCTGCTCTTTTTCAACGGTCTTATAACATCTTATAATGACCCTTCTATTTATTTATTTATTTATTTATTTTTAATTTTTTGTACCAATAACTCTTACATTATATTTATGCTCCATCATATAGCTTTTGAATGGAAAAATTATATATTTCATATATTCTCAATTATTTGAAAATCTTCAACTAATTTTTCCATTGTATCATTATTTTTCAATATACCTTTATTATCAGTCTGCACTTTTAATTATTCTACTTATTCTAATTAGTTTTTCCTCTTAATTTTTATTTACATTCTAATATACACTTTAATAACACTTTATTTTAAAGTCTTTTAACTAATTACTTATTAACAAGCATATTACAACAACCATGGCTAATTAAAACTTATTAAGCACATATTAATGCCTTATTTTGCATGATCTTATTCTGCATCCTTAATTCTACCCAATAGCTAAACTATACCTCACTAACTACTAATCAAGCAGTAAATCAGGAGTTCACTAAGGGAAAAGTCATAGTCTATATGTGTTCCCTATACTACCACAATGGTTACCACAACCTTTTTTGTTTCATTTCTAAATTAATCATTAGTCAATAATGGTTTTTACATAATCTATATTTAAATTCATTTAGATTAATTTATTTATTATACTACACTAATTCCTGAAGTGTTTTCACAACACACACACACACACTCAGCGAGCTGCGTCTGTTACTGTCACGGAGTGGCTCTATCTCCTGACCTTCTGACCTTACTGCTTTAACTCCCTCAGCAAACACTGCATGCCTCTAACCACGTAAAAAGTACCTTTCCTTAGAATTTCTTCTGCTCTTCATTTTGAATTATGATCTTTTAAAATGTTTTAATATTTTCCTTAATGTTTATTATTCGACTTTTAATCTTTTATGTCCATAACGTTATTCATATGTCGTAGTTTTATCCTGGAGCTTATTACAACTTTAAATCAATGCTGTTATTCCTCTGTTTACAAGTAGAACTCAATCTCAGTCAGCATTCAAACAGGTATGTACGTACTTTCATAATTGGTTTTATGTGTATTTTAGAGCTTTTGGTTCATCCTTGTTCTTCATAATGTTGTAAACTGTACCATTTACTGTTTCTTTAACAAATATCTTTATCTTTTGTTTTATTCTATTACTTTATTAAATTTGCTATTTTGACTCAATTTATTAACCAAGTCTCTTTTTGGTCTTTTTGTCTCAAAAACTCCTTTTCATTTAAGGGATTTTAATTCAGCTTATGCTCTCACCAATTTAGTGTGTAAATACTGTATTTAATATCCTCTAAATACACACGCATTTGTTAATAATTCATTTTTTATCATTCTTCATATTTAGTTCTGCTTTTCCAAGCTTCTTTATCATTATCTTTATAGTCTTTGCATTGACTAAAACTGACAAACGCTATTTTAAATATCATTCCTGCTATAAAGTATTATCACCTACAGACACATTGTAGGTCCTTATGGCAATCTTTCTTTGTTGTTTATAGAGAAAGCAGTTAATTCTCACCTATTTTCCTTAATAGCATTTGGTAAAAACATACCTTTTATTCAATTTTAAATTCTAGTAATCAACCTCCCTAGTTTTATGTGCTTTCATATTTTGGAACTTCTCTAATCCTCCTATTGTACTTTAATAAGAGTCACATGTTTCTTAGCTTATAAAAATATTTTTGTATTGTCTAATCTGTTCATTTTCCATTAGTTTTGAACCTTTTATCCATCACAATTTATAATTTAAATTTGTATCCCTTTTTCTTTTATATTTCTTAATATGTTGCTTGTCTTTGCATACGTCTGCATCATGTATCGTTTATATATAATGTCATTTACTTTACTTTTAATTACTTCTATGGTAATTAATTTTACGTTATTTTAAGTTGTTTTTTCTTGATTACATTTGTTTTTTTATTAAACTCCTTTTTTATTTTCCATCAAAGCCTTTTCATAGCTTAACCTGTTTCATAATTTTGATTTTTTTCTGTCATTTTAATTGTTATTTATTTTTATTTATTTTTCTAAACAAATATGTTAGTAGCTATTTTCCAGCACTTTTTTCTTATGACACTGTCTTTTTCTATTACCTTTGTGTTTAATCCAACTTTAAAAGTCCTGTTTGACTTTTTCCATTCACTCTGTTACTGTCTCATAAATCTTTTGCTTGTGTAGCTTACTTTATTAAAACTGATCTGACCTAGACTCGCTCTTTCTCCATGACTATTTTTTAATGTTTCTTTGGTCATGTAATTCAATTACTCATTTTGTTTACTTAAATTCTTCTTTAATTTAAGTGGTAATATTATTCTAATAATCTTATCTCAGGTAATGCTCCAGCATCAATCATAGTTGGACTTTCTCTCAGTCCTTCTCACTTAATCAGCATATTTCTGATTTTCGTGTTTTCCTCACCGCCTATTTGTTTTCTTATTGATTTTGTTTATCTCTTATAATTTTAACACTAACATGTTTAAGTTTTTTTTTTACTCTGATTTCTAGTCTGCTTCCCCTGAGGCTCGTATAATCAAGCTGTCTGGCTAGATTACTTGACTGCTTTACTGTATTTCATCAGATCTGCTTTTATTTATTACTTAATCTTTTCAATAATCTAATGCCACTAATTCTTTAACACATATTACTTATTTTAATTCCCTTTAGTTATTATTTTATCCAGCTCATTTTCCTTTTTGGAGTCCTTGTTTGTTTTTAAACACTTATAGCTCAGTTTTACTATCTTTCTGTTAAATTACCACTGTCCAAAAACATTATCCACATTTCTTATAATTCTTGTTCTTAGATGTTCGTACAACGTAATGTAGGCTAATTAACCTGTAGTTCTTATTCACTTACAAGTTAAATTCTTATTCAGGAATGAGTTGGGTTTTGTTTCATTTATTTATTTATTTTTTTTTTTTCCATATGCCTCACCTCATTTTTTTAATAGAGGACTATAATTTTTTGTTCCCTCATTCTCTGTTTCAATTCAGTATTTTAAATCCAACGAGTTACTATATCTTTAATTTTTTCTTATTTTGTCATTTGATTTCTTTAGACCTTCTGTTCTCTTATTCTGCTCTCACTAAACTCCCAGTGTCTGGGGTAATCGTAAATCTTCATGTCTCTGGTTTATCTGTTTCTCTCTGAGACTCTTCTCCCCCTCTCTTTCAGATTTTAGACAGATTTTAAAGGTCCTCTTTCTCTTTTTTTCTTTTATTTTTCCTTATTAATAATAATGTTTTTAGGCTACTTGTTCTAAAATGTATTATTGTTATTCGGGTATTATCATCAGTTCATTTATTCTTCTCTAAATTGCAATTGTCCTGTACACTTTATTTCAGTTATAAATCACTTCTCAAGCTGCATAATGCTCTGCATCTAATTAGTCTTTTCTTTTTGCTAGTTATATTTATTCTTGGGACAACTTTCTTGTCATTTTTTATTAACAAGTCCTTTTGCCTTTATCTAATTTTAGTCCCTTTCATTTTTTACACATTTTATTTTCAACTAGATATATTTATGTTTTTCCCATTCAATCACAATTAGTCAACCTCTTTTAATATTCTATAAATGCTAACTTTAATATCCTATAATGTGATTCACTATTGTTTGCTCTCTCTATGCTATAAAGAGTAACTCAAACTCTCACTACCACAGCTGTCTCACAGTGACTGTTGTAAATCTTCTTCTCACTGCAGGCATTTTACAGGCTGCTGATGAGCCGCAACTATCCTAGCTGCTTATTTCCTGCTTATCATTTCTATCTGTTACATTTGTTCTTTTGTTTTCTCTAATTTGTCATTTTTTATCATATTTACTGTTTTATTTTCTTTCAGTTACATTCATAATTTCACATATCAATTACAAATTTTACAAATTGTCTTGTTTCAGTTAATAGTTAAATGTATTTATTTGCTATTTGCTTCTTAGTATTATTTACTTTTATTTGTGTGGTTTTTATTTCTAAACATTTCAAAACATTCAAATTTGCTCTGCAGATAAAGCTTCCTCACAGCAATCCTTTCTTATAATAGGCTTTTTCTTTAGCTCAGGTACCAGAAAACAGATCTTATCTGCACTGTCACTCCTCTCAGAGATTTACACAGATTCCATGGGCCTCATTTTTAGAATAAATATAAGGTCCTATTTTTGTCTTTACGATCTTTTTTTCATCTGTGCATTTTTAGAATGAATGCACACATATGAAAAACATGTGTATGCCTCACTTTCAAAAGTGAAAGCTATTACCTAATTTTCAAAAAGATCTGTTGTACTTTTGACAAGGAAAATGCATACATTTGTTTAGACCCTGATGTTACTCCAAGCACTTTTCCGTGTCAAAGACAGTTTTTAAACATATGAGTGGTGTCGTGGATTTAAATGTGCACACACTCCTAGATCTAATCTGTTTACGCACACTTTTTATCTGAGGCCCCTTTCTCTTTAAACACTCACACATCTCACTGTTTCTGCCCCGGGCTTGCCCGTTTCATTATTACTTTGGTAAACATCTATTGAAACTCTTCTCATTTTTTCCAGGCTAATATGGATGTATCCCATGGTCATTCTATTTTTCTCTTTCTTATATTCTGATTAATTTACAATGTCTTATTTTGATCTTGTGATACTTTTAACAATATAGCCTCTTATTGTTCTTCCTGAACTCTTTTTAACTTCCTAATACACAGTATATTTTTATTTTTCCTCAATTTGTCATGTTAAACTGTATTTATCTTACATTCACCATTTCATTTATTTTTCAAATATTTAGCGTTTAAATCCTATTATCCACTTTTAACTTACTTTTAAGTATTTTTCTTATTCTCTAACCCTATCTGGACGGGATCCAAAGGATCAGCTTACTCATTTCAAATTCTTTAATCAATAATTTCACTTTTAAAGCTAATTTTTCTCCCATTCAAGCATAATACTCACATTAACCTGAATGAAGAGTCTGGCTTTCTGTTAGTGAGGCGTCCCTCTCCTGACAGAAAGCCCTGTCTCTTCTGCTATTCTAGCCTCTCAGAGACTGAGATCTTATCTCACATCTATTGGCTAAATAAACTCTACAGCTTCTTAAGCTTGTGCTGTTTATTCTCTTTTGTGTGCGCACTCAACCCTTTCTGGGTCGAACCTAATAATTCATCCTAGAATTCTGTATTCTGTTTTGGGTCTTACAGGATATAGTTTTCTCCTCAGTAATTTCTCATCTCATGCTCTACATATTTAACACACTAGTGAGTATTAAGCCAACTGTCAAGCAATTTGGTCATCAGTCCTGGCCAGTAACTGACGATCAATCTGCCTCGAGCCCCACGTTGGGCGCCATGTTTTGCGATGCGTCTCTAAGCACCTTTACCTTATTTTTATTATTCTCAGGTTAGGTAAGAAAGTCAAATTTGACCTAAATTATAAGCATTTTAAAAAATACTTACAATCAGACAGAAGACTTCTCCGTGGTCTGTTCAGGCTCAACGACTTAAATTAATGCCACATGAGGCCGAGTTTAGTTATAAAGTTATAAGTTCATTTATTTATTACACTAATACTACTAACATTATATATATTCTACTAACATTCTATACAAGTAATCAAATAAAGTATAAGTATTGAAAAGTTCTTCAGTCAAGGCAATATCAGCGATGGAGGCATCATCAGCTGGTTCTGGTGTCGGAGGTGTAGCCTCAGGTGTGAAGCAGCCCCTCCTGCTCTCTTCATGGTCCAGCCTTTTATAGACTATCTGACCACTTGATGTCATCTTTTTGGGAATTCCCCTTATCTGAGTCTATATATAGAGGCCTCTCCTCTTTGTTCTGGACTCTTTTCCTCTGCTGCGTCCTGCTCTTCTTATCAAGACATCCTTCAACGGTAAGACTGCCTTTCTTTCTAATACATGTTATTTCCTTTCTAATCTACTAACATGTTACTAACAAATGCATTTCCAGTTGTTTTGTATTCTTTCATAAGTGATTAATACATGCTTTAATAAAGGCATTACAATACCAGTTGTCTGCCATTCTTTAGTAGTTAATACATGCCTTAATAAAGATGTTACAATACCAGTTGTCTGTCATTCTTTAATGGTTAATATATGCTTTAATAAATATGTTACAATACCAGTTGTCTGTCATTCTTCAGTGGTTAATATATATGCTATTGGGCTTTTTTTCTTTCTACATTCTTTTGATGTGATCACATCTTTTCATTTACATGAACAGTTATCAGTCTTTCTGTTTACATGAACAGTTATCAACCTTTTTGTTTACATGAACAGATATCAACCTTTTTGTTTACATGAACAGATATCAATCTTTTTTGTTTACATGAACAGCTATCAAACATTTTGTTTCACTGTTTACCCATAAACAAGTTATCTATATATCTATATATACAAGTTATCATAACAGCTGTACTTCATAAACAGCTAACTTCTTTTCATTTGTTTACACACAAACATGTCATTGAACATGTTTCTTCCTCCAAGGTATCTCTTTATGATAGCTGTACCTCATAAACAGCTAACTTCTGTTTATCTTCAAATCACAGTTGTGTTGTTATTATTATTCTTTATAAATCACTTATTTCAATAAATGTTTTTTTCCTTTTAAGTTTCAGTTGTGTTGTCATTATTATTCTTTATAAGCAGAAGAGGTACAAGTAGCCTAGAAAAATTGCATTTCCGAATGAAGCAGGGTGTGGCTCATATCAACATTAGTTATTTTTGCATTTTTCAGAGCGATTTCTAACTTCCAGTTTGAAAAGCAAAGTCGGAGCAACGTCACAAAATCTGACGTCATCACTGTTATGCTATACACGCGGAGCGCGCATATGATCGGTTTCAACACGGAGCTCCGCGTTGTGTTTAACAACACTAGCCACGTGGATCATAGCTCATACAGAATAAAGTATCCGTGTTTAAAGTTTTTATTTCACACATTCTCCTGCACCAAACATTAACCAGCACGATGTAGTTTTGCACACATATTTCATCAATTCTTCTTCAAATGAAATATATGTGCAAACTGGACACTGATACAGTGGTGTAGCCTATCTGAACACGACGACATGATTATTCTAATAGACAAAAGACTGATTTTGAGAGTGCAGTGCTCGTAAACATAATCAAAGTAGCCTATTATTAGACCTATTAAATATTCTTTCGCATTTCTCCCTTGTGCTTGGGAGTTTGTTGTCAATTTCTCCATTATCATATATTAACATTCATTATTCTGTATAATGAGTGTGTTCTATGTCTGTGCTTCATTGGTTGTTCTCTCCACTATTCCACCCCTCTACACTCCCACTTTTCCAGAGCTTTACACGCCCATTTTCACAGACTTTTTGAAACTCAGAGGTGTGAACAACCAGGGTAAAACAGGGGGGTTTCATGACCCTCTAAGAGCACTCTACTTGGGCATTTTTTAAACATGGGACAGCCTTGTGCACTTACTTCCTGTCGCGTGCACGCGCTCTTAAGTGGCCAAGATCACAAGGATTAACATAATCAAACACCATGGCAACTGATAAGAACATGACAGACAGAACACACGTGACAAACATGAAAAGTGGCAATTCCTTATGTATTATTTAAATATACACATTTAATTAATGAAGTACAGTGGCAAGAAAAAGTATGTGAAACACTTGTAGAATCTGTGAAAATGTGAATAATTTTAATAAAATAAGAGGGATCATACAAAATGCATGTTATTTTTTATTTAGTACTGTCCTGAGTAAGATATTTTACATAAAATATGTTTACATTTAGTTCACAAGACAAAACAATAGCTGAATTTATTAAAATAACCCCATTCATAAGTATGTGAACCATTGATTCTTAATACTGTGTGTGGTTACCTGATGATCTACGACTGCTTTTGTGTTTTGTGATGGCTGTTCTTGAGTCCCTTGTTTGTTCTGAGCAGTTAAACTGAGCTCTGTTCTTCAGAAAAATCCTCCAGCTCCTGCAGATTCATCAGTATTCAAGCATTTTTGCATATTTGAACCCTTTCCAGCAGTGACTGAATGATTTTGAGATCCATCTTTTCACACGGAGGACAACTGAGAGACTCAAACACAACTATTAAAAAAGCTTCAAACATTCACTGATGCTCCAGAAGGAAACACGATGCATTAAGAGCTGGGGGGTGAAAACTTTTAAACAGGATGAAGATGTCACAATTTTTCTTATTTTGTTTAAATACTGTTGTTTTTCATTTAGTACTGCCCTTCGGAACCAACAGAAGATACTTGCATGTTTCCCGGCAGAAAAAATAAGTACAATTTACCTTGATATTTGAATTCAAAAGTTTTCACCCCCGACTCTTAATGCATCGTGTTTCCTCGAGTTGCATCAGTGAATGTTTGAACCTTTTTTAATAGTTGATGGATGGATCTCAAAATCATACAGTCACTGCTGGAAAGGGTTCAAATATGCAAAAGATGCTTGCAAACTGAAGAATCTGCAGGATCTGGAGGATTTTTCCGAAGAACAGAGCTCAGTTTAACTGCTCAGGACAAACAAGAGACTCATGAACAACCATCACAAAACACACAAACAGTCGTGAATCATCAGGTAACCACACACAGTACTGAGAACCAATGGTTCACATACTTATGAACGGAGATATTTTAATAAATTCAGCTTTTTTTTTTTTTTTGTCTTGTGAACTAAATGCAAACATCTTTTATATAAAATATCTTACTCAGGACAGTACTAAATAAAAAATAACATGCATTTTGTATGATCCCTCTTATTTTATTAAAATTATTCACATTTTCACACATTCTTCAAGTGGTTCACATACGTATATTTTTCAGTATTTAGACCATATAATATATTGATTATAAGTATATAGAAATATTTTTCTGTTCCTTAAGGGAAGAATAGTGACACACATCATATCATTAGAATTAAAACTAAATTAAAAAATAAGCCACTGTTCATTTGTTGTAGGTGTTGATATGGTGATGTCAGTCAGAATGGCTCCTCCTCTTCCACTGATCTTTCTGCTCATGATTCACGGTGAGTCAGTGCAACACTTCAAAAACACTCAAGAGAAACTGGATTGCATTTTTATGCATATGCTGCATAAAAGGATGAATTCTGTGTTTCAGGAGTTTCTAGTGCTGGTTGGGGTGTGAGTTACAGTCCTTCACACATCTGTGCACTAAAGGACTCATCAGTGATAATGAACTGCACTTATACATACCCTACTGGACATCAGATCGAGAAAGTGTTCTGGACAAAAACACTGGAAAAAGTTAATGGAGAGCATCCAGATCTGTCTAATGACACTGAATACAGTCAGAGGCTTGAGTATCTGGGAGATAAACAGCAGAACTGCACCATCAGACTGAGTCATGTGACACTGAATGATTCACACGAATACTATTTCAGATTCATCACTGATAAAGACAAATGGCTTGGTAAACCAGGAGTGACTCTTAATGTTACTCTTTCTGTCACAGGTGACTTTCATGAGGTTTCTCTCTTCTTCTGTGCATTATGTTGAATAATAATCAGTGTATGACAGCAGCACTAGATATAATGTGTGTGTTGTGTTCAGATCTTCAGGTGGAGTCTCCTGAGAGAGTGACAGAGGGAGATTCAGTCCGTCTGACATGTAAAAGCAGCTGCACTCTGACTGACAGAGCAACATTCATCTGGTACAGAAACTCACAGCCATTAACTGAGAGAAGAGACACAAACAATGAACTCCTGCTGCAGTCAGTCAGAAGAGAGGATGCAGGCAGATATAGCTGTGCTGTACACGGACACAATCACATCTCTCCTGCTGTTCAGCTCAATGTCATGTGTGAGTACAGATTCATTTGTTCTTTTAAAACAAATAATAATAATGAGATGATTTATTTATTTATTTATTTTTTTTACTTTTAGATGCACCAAAGAGTGTCTCAGTGTCCATCAGTCCATCTGGTGAAATAGTGTCAGGAGATTCAGTGACTCTGAACTGCAGCAGTGATTCAAACCCTCCTGCAGAAATCAGCTTGGTTTAAAGGAGGAACGTTTGTAGGATCTGGAAGAATCTACAGCATCTCAAAGATCAGCTCTGATGACAATGGAGAATACAAGTGCAGATCCATCAATGATCATGGAGAGAAATACTCTGATGCTGTGACTTTAAACGTCATGTGTGAGTTAAAGTTGGTTTAGTAACTGTGACATGAAATCCCATAAACAAATTTTGTGATGTCAGATTTATTGTGATAAACTTAATGATAACGATGGCGATGAATGATGGCGCCGCGCATGGCAGCCACAGTGCATAGCTCTCCAGTGTTTGTGCTGTTTTTGTTTTTCCTGTTTTTTGTTTTTCAAATACGATCAGTTTTACAGGGATGAACTGCTGAACATTCCGCAGTACACACCATAGACGTTTTGTTGAATGTTGTCGGTGGAGCGGCAGCACTGTTCAGACTCTTCAGGGCACGCAGAAGGGGAAAGCGTGCCGGCGCCCTCGTGAAGCTCAGACAGCGTGCAGTAAGAATGCCGCTGCCTAGCATCCATCTGGCGAATCTCCGCTCTCTACTCAACAAAACGGACGAAGAGATTAGAGTGGCAAAGAGGAATTATTCCAATAAGCTTCGGAATCAGTTCTCTTCTAATGACACGGCTTCAGTGTGGAAAGGTCTGAAAGTCATCACCAACTACAAGACACCATCCCCAAGCACTGTGGTGAATCAACAACTGGCAGACGATCTGAACGACTTTTATTGCAGGTTTGAAAAAAAACACCATTAACACCCCCAACAACCCCCCTCTCCCCCACACCTGCAATTCAGTTCAGTGAAGATGACGTGCGCCAGGTCTTCAGAAAGAACAAGAGAAGAAAGGCACCAGGCCCAGACAGCGTTTCACCAGCTTGTCTGAAAACCTGCGCTGACCAGCTGGCCCCCATCTTCACACAGATCTTCAACAGATCACTGGAGCTGTGCGAAGTCCCCTCCTGCTTCAAACGCTCCACCATCATCCCCGTCCCAAATAAACTCAAAATTACTGGACTTACCCAGACAGCAACACAGTGTGGCCCAGATCCGGCCCACATCTGGTACATGTAGAATACACGCGGACCAGATATGGGCCGGGGCCGGATCTGGGCCGCCACTATGTTGCTGCCAGGGTAATGACTACAGACCTGTGGCTCTAATGTCTATGGCCATGAAATCATTTGAAAGACTGGTTTTGGCTTATCTGAAGGACATCACTGGACCCCCTGCAGTTTGCTTACCGAGCAAACAGATCTGTGAATGATGCAGTCAATATGGGTCTGCATTATGTTCTGCAGCATCTGGACAGACCAGGGCCTTATGTGAGGATCTTGTTTGTGGACTTCAGCTCTGCTTTTAACACCATCATCCCATCACTCCTCCAGCCCAAATTAACTCTCCGTGCCCATCTCTGTCTGTCTGTGGATCACCAGCTTTCTGACAGACAGGCAGCAGCTAGTGAGACTAGGAAAAATTCTCATCCAGCACCCGCACCATCAGCACCGGCGCCCCTCAGGGCTGTGTCCTCTCCCCACTGCTCTTCTCCCTCTACACCAATGACTGCATCTCTAAAGACCCCTCTGTCAAGCTCCTGAAGTTCGCAGATGACGCCACACTGATCGGCCTCATCCAGGACGGTGACGAGTATGCTTACAGACTGGAGGTTGAACAGCTGGCTGTCTGGTGCAGTCTTAACAACCTGGAGCTCAACACGCTCAAGACAGTGGAGATGATCGTGGACTTCAGGAGAAACCCCCCTGCTCTCCCCCCACTCACCATCATGAACAGCGCTGTGACTGCAGTGGAGTCATTCAGGTTCCTGGGCACCACCATCTCACAGGACCTGAAGTGGGACAACCACATTGAGTCCATTGTGAAAAAGGCCCAGCAGAGACTGTACTTCCTTCGCCAGCTGAGGAAGTTCAATCTGCCACAGGAGCTGCTGAAACAGTTTTACTCTGCCATCACTGAATCCGTCCTTTGCACTTCTATATCTGTCTGGTTCAGCTCAGCTACCAATTCTGACCTCAGAAGACTATGTCGGATAGTCTGGTCTGCTGAGCGAATCATTGGTACAACCCTTCCCACTCTTCAAGAACTGTCCTTATCCAGAGTGAGAAAAAGGGCAAAGAAAATCACTCTGGACCCCTCACATCCAGCACACTCCCTCTTTGAACTGTTGCCTTCTGGTCGACGCTACAGAGCTCTGAGCACCAGATCGACCAGACACAGGAACAGTTTCTTCCCTCAAGCAATCCATCTCATTAACACTTGACAAACACGGAACACACAACACTATTATACATTTGCTTAATAACACATACTTATTTATATTTCAAATTTGCACACATCATAACTGTACATACAAATTGTCTATATTTTATATTGTTTTTTGCACTTTGTCTATCTTATATATGTGTATATTATTCTTCTATTCTTTATATTATCTGTCTTGTCTTGTCACTGTTACTCTGTTGCACTGTGGAGCTTCTGTCACTAAAACAAATCCCTAGTATGTGTAAACATACCTGGCAATAAAGCTCTTTCTGATTCTGATATCTGTTTTCTGTTTCAGACCCTCCAAAGAGTGTCTCAGTGTCCATCAGTCCATCTGGTGAAATAGTGTCAGGAGATTCAGTGACTCTGAACTGCAGCAGTGATTCAAACCCTCCTGCAGAAATCAGCTGGTTTAAAGGAGGAAAGTTTGTAGGATCTGCAAGAATCTTCAACATCTCAAAGATCAGCTCAGATGACAGTGGAGAATACAAGTGCAGATCCAAAAATCAACATGGAGAGAAATACTCTGATGCTGTGACTTTAAATGTCATGTGTGAGTTAATGATGGTTCAGTAACTGTGACCTTTAAACAAAGTTTGTAATATGACATTTATTGAGCTTTCTGTTTTAGATCCTCCCAGAAGCGTCTCAGTGTTCATAACTGGATCTGGTGAAATAGTGTCAGGAGATTCAGTGACTCTGAACTGCAGCAGTGATTCAAACCCTCCTGCTCTGAACTTCAGCTGGTTTAAAGGAGGAATGTTTGTAGGATCTGGAAGAATCTTCAACATCTCAAAGATCAGCTCTGATGACAGTGGAGAATACAAGTGCAGATCCAAAAATCAACATGGAGAGAAATACTCTGATGCTGTGACTTTAAACATCATGTGTGAGTTAATAATGCTTCAACAAACAAACTGGTGGATTAACAATCCCACAATATGAATATAGTTTCTTTTGTCTGTTTTAGATCCTCCCAGGAATGTCTCGGTGTTGATAAACAGATCTGGTGAAATAGTGTCAGGAGATTCAGTGACTCTGATCTGCAGCAGTGATTCAAACCCTCCTGCAGAAATCAGCTGGTTTAAAGGAGGAATGTTTGTAGGATCTGGAAGAATCTTCAACATCTCAAAGATCAGCTCTGATGACAGTGGAGAATATCAGTGCAATTCCAGAAATCAACATGGAGAGAAATACTCCGCTGTGAATTTAACCATAATGTGTGAGTTAAAGTTGGTTTAGTAACTGTGACATGAAATCCAATAAACATTTTCTTTTATGTCAGATTTATTGTGATAAACTTAATGATATCTGTTTTCTGTTTCAGACCCTCCAAAGAGCGTCTTGGTGTCCTTCAGTCCATCTGGTGAAATAGTGTCAGGAGATTCAGTGACTCTGAACTGCAGCAGTGATTCAAACCCTCCTGCAGAAATCAGCTGGTTTAAAGGAGGAACGTTTGTAGGATCTGGAAGAATCTACAGCATCTCAAAGATCAGCTCTGATGACAATGGAGAATACAAGTGCAGATCCATCAATGATCATGGAGAGAAATACTCTGATGCTGTGACTTTAAACGTCATGTGTGAGTTAAAGTTGGTTTAGTAACTGTGACATGAAATCCCATAAACAAATTTTGTGATGTCAGATTTATTGTGATAAACTTAATGATAACGATGGCGATGAATGATGGCGCCGTGCATGGCAGCCACAGTGCTTAGCTCTCCAGTGTTTGTGCTGTTTTTGTTTTTCCTGTTTTTTGTTTTTCAAATACGATCAGTTTTACCAGGGATGAACTGCTGAACATTCCGCAGTACACACCATAGACGTTTTGTTGAATGTTGTCGGTGGAGCGGCAGCACTGTTCAGACTCTTCAGGGCACGCAGACGGGGAAAGCGTGCCGGCGCCCTCGTGAAGCTCAGACAGCGTGCAGTAAGAATGCCGCTGCCTAGCATCCATCTGGCGAATCTCCGCTCTCTACTCAACAAAACGGACGAAGAGATTAGAGTGGCAAAGAGGAATTATTCCAATAAGCTTCGGAATCAGTTCTCTTCTAATGACACGGCTTCAGTGTGGAAAGGTCTGAAAGTCATCACCAACTACAAGACACCATCCCCAAGCACTGTGGTGAATCAACAACTGGCAGACGATCTGAACGACTTTTATTGCAGGTTTGAAAAAAAACACCATTAACACCCCCAACAACCCCCCTCTCCCCCACACCTGCAATTCAGTTCAGTGAAGATGACGTGCGCCAGGTCTTCAGAAAGAACAAGAGAAGAAAGGCACCAGGCCCAGACAGCGTTTCACCAGCTTGTCTGAAAACCTGCGCTGACCAGCTGGCCCCCATCTTCACACAGATCTTCAACAGATCACTGGAGCTGTGCGAAGTCCCCTCCTGCTTCAAACGCTCCACCATCATCCCCGTCCCAAATAAACTCAAAATTACTGGACTTACCCAGACAGCAACACAGTGTGGCCCAGATCCGGCCCACATCTGGTACATGTAGAATACACGCGGACCAGATATGGGCCGGATCTGGGCCGCCACTATGTTGCTGCCAGGGTAATGACTACAGACCTGTGGCTCTAATGTCTATGGCCATGAAATCATTTGAAAGACTGGTTTTGGCTTATCTGAAGGACATCACTGGACCCCCTGCAGTTTGCTTACCGAGCAAACAGATCTGTGAATGATGCAGTCAATATGGGTCTGCATTATGTTCTGCAGCATCTGGACAGACCAGGGCCTTATGTGAGGATCTTGTTTGTGGACTTCAGCTCTGCTTTTAACACCATCATCCCATCACTCCTCCAGCCCAAATTAACTCTCCGTGCCCATCTCTGTCTGTCTGTGGATCACCAGCTTTCTGACAGACAGGCAGCAGCTAGTGAGACTAGGAAAAATTCTCATCCAGCACCCGCACCATCAGCACCGGCGCCCCTCAGGGCTGTGTCCTCTCCCCACTGCTCTTCTCCCTCTACACCAATGACTGCATCTCTAAAGACCCCTCTGTCAAGCTCCTGAAGTTCGCAGATGACGCCACACTGATCGGCCTCATCCAGGACGGTGACGAGTATGCTTACAGACTGGAGGTTGAACAGCTGGCTGTCTGGTGCAGTCTTAACAACCTGGAGCTCAACACGCTCAAGACAGTGGAGATGATCGTGGACTTCAGGAGAAACCCCCCTGCTCTCCCCCCACTCACCATCATGAACAGCGCTGTGACTGCAGTGGAGTCATTCAGGTTCCTGGGCACCACCATCTCACAGGACCTGAAGTGGGACAACCACATTGAGTCCATTGTGAAAAAGGCCCAGCAGAGACTGTACTTCCTTCGCCAGCTGAGGAAGTTCAATCTGCCACAGGAGCTGCTGAAACAGTTTTACTCTGCCATCACTGAATCCGTCCTTTGCACTTCTATATCTGTCTGGTTCAGCTCAGCTACCAATTCTGACCTCAGAAGACTATGTCGGATAGTCTGGTCTGCTGAGCGAATCATTGGTACAACCCTTCCCACTCTTCAAGAACTGTCCTTATCCAGAGTGAGAAAAAGGGCAAAGAAAATCACTCTGGACCCCTCACATCCAGCACACTCCCTCTTTGAACTGTTGCCTTCTGGTCGACGCTACAGAGCTCTGAGCACCAGAACGACCAGACACAGGAACAGTTTCTTCCCTCAAGCAATCCATCTCATGAACACTTGACAAACACGGAACACACAACACTATTATACATTTACTTAATAACACATACTTATTTATATTTCAAATTTGCACACATCATAACTGTACATACAAATTGTCTATATTATATATGTGACCAGTCACGGAAAGTAGGGACACAAGTCGGTTCTGGGGCATTTTGAGTTATTCACAGATTCTGAAAGTGTAGTTTCCAAGCTTTCCAACGATGTGTAACACATGGAAATCTGATAATATTTGGAGAAGTTGTAGCCATTTGAAGGTAGGCACTTAAGAAAGCTCTATAGGGAGAAAAACGCCTCTAAAGTTGCAGTTCTCGCCTGTTCTCACCTGCTGGGAGTGACAATAGGGCTCATTTACATCTCATTTAGATAAGCCATACCCCCTGTAAAGCTCCCCCCTGTTAATGTGGGGACACATTTCAAGTGAGAGCAAGGTTACATCGTGTTACCTTGTAAAATACATTGTTACAGTTTTCATGTGTCAAACACAACTGTGCAAAAAGCTTTTTTTTTTTGCATTTATTTTTGGCCATATGACAGAGGTCTGATTCTATTTGTCATATTTCTGTTCTGCATAAAACTAAAGAATATTCGGTACATCCTATACTGTATTCTAAAATGATCTGATATTAACTTTTGCATGGATTTTATTGAAAAGAGCTTAGGCTCATGTAACCAGTCATTTCACAGTGTGTCTGTGAAACGCTGAGGTACCGTAGTAGTTTTGTGCGCGCGTGAACATCATGGCAACGTACAACACAAAGTAACTCACGTTGTAAACACTTAACGTAATGCGTAAATGCAAGTAACTAACGTAAATCAAGCATAGTCCACGAAGTGTTGGTGAAATAACACATTATTGGACCGGAGAGAATAATATGGAATTTCTTCCAGAAAACTTCTTGCACAAAATAAATTCAAGCACTTTCAAGGATCTGTATCTATGTATGTTTATTTTCAAAAACTTTTCAGGGCATGAGTATGAATCCAAGTATGTACCAAAAGTACCACTTTTACTTGGTAATAGCAGCATAAGACAAAGGTCTTTGTGACACAGTCCAATGATATTACATTCGCAGCCTCTTCTGTGTTGTGACCCTTGGCGCTGGGCATGTGATGTATCTTGCCTCGTCAGCACAGAATGGCCTGATTTTTTCATACAGATAGGTCTGCCTGTCAATGTTCAGTCCAGGTGGGGCCAGGACAGAAAGACCGTCGATAGAGGGCTGATCTGCTCCGTCGCGCAGTAGCTGATATTCGACAGGTTGTGCATCACAGTGAGTTTTTGCAAGCACCACACCTGGTCTCTTGGCATCAAAGCTGTGACAGAATAAGCACATACGACAATTTAAACATGGCAAAGTATTTTCTCATAAAATACTGTCATGTGTATGTTGTTACTATGTTATATTGTATGTACACAATGTGAAAGTTTCAATATAAGTACCTGAAGTGCTGATAACTCTTGATCTGTGGGAGTCTACGGAAGTGGTGAGTCAGATGCTGCTGCCAGTCGAAGGTCTGGACTAAAACTTTGCCCTCTGCCGTTCCAACAAGCTGTGGGATATTGAGGTGACTCACAGGAGAGCTGTTTTCCACAACCTGATGACAAAAAAGAGAAGAGAGGAAAAAAAAATCTTCAGTTAAATGTTTAATTGAAGCAGAACAGAAAACAGCACTGAAGTCATTAAAGCAAAGTAAAGTTAAAGTACCTCCGCGATGTCTGCCAAAGTGTTGACTCTTGTCTTCATGTAGGCTTGCTTGATGAGTCCAAAGCCACAGTCAGGGGAAAACTTGGTGTGGCCAGCAATAAGGAAGTGGATTTCAATTTTATCGTGAAGCTTGTGTCCAACCCGCCAGGCAAGGTACCAGAGCATGAAGTTGTTCTTGTTCTGCCCACTACAGTTGTCACAATGAAGATCCACCTCTGTTTCTCCAACTCCAAAGTTGCCGAAGAAATGATGCATGTAGCTGATGACTTCATTGCTTCCCTTAGTAGATGACATGCCTTCATCAATCAGGTAATTCACCTGTTTCTGCAGCCCTTCACAGGAAACACCAAATAGGCCACATTTCCGTGGGGTCAGGAAGTACATTGGTCCTGGCTGGAGAGGGTTTGAGGGAAAGTGTAACTGTTGGAGACAGAGAGAGAGAAGGAACTTGGATTAGATTAAATCAAATTTGTGTATATTCATAACTGTCTAATAAAGATAAAAATTACTATATTGATGCTATTCTGCATTCATCATTTATCTGCATTTATCAGGCTGCTTATTCTCATGCACCAAATCGCCCTTTAAGGGACATTAATAAAGTAAAGTAAATGTGTGTGAAGTATTACCTGCTGAGCAAAATCAAAACTGTAATGCATCCTAATCTTCTTGCTTGCTGGTAGGGACGGTCCAAAAGACAGGTTAGAGCCAGAGCAAATCTTTTTGCAGGCAGCAGTCATGTCGTTGTACACAGCCCTCTCTTTCTGCACAAGGGAAAGATGATCTTGTTGCTTCTTTACTGCTTCAGACTTTCTGTCATCTGGGAGGTTTGCACTTCGTATCAGCTGCTCATTATTGCTTTGGCACTGCCAGCAGAGATCTGTGCGTGGCCGGCAATTTTTGATGTGTGGGAGAAGTCGGTCCCACAGTGCTTTGAAGCTGGTTTTACAAACTGCACGCTCACCTGAAAAACAGATATGGCTTATGGTTAATTGTATTGTAATTGCTAATAGTGCTTCGCATTATTTCACATTATAAGCACTCAATTCTAAATCAATGTTTACACATACCAAGCTCCTTAGCAGACTTCACGTAGAGACGCCACACTGAGGCCTTGGACACATGAGTTGGCAGCAACTTCACATGCCAATCCTTATGCCCAGGCTGTCGGCCAGGCAGCATGATGGCATTGTCTTCTGCATAGTTTTTTATGAAGTCCACAACTCTGTTGATATCCTCAGGCCTGATGAACCTGGCTGGCGGACGTGGCAGTGAGTGCTTCTTCCTCAAACGTGGTCTTGCGCCATTCTCCTCATAGTGTTTGACTATATCAGCCAGGGTGTCTTTGCCAATGCTGAAAAAAGGAGAAAAAACAAGGAAAAAACGTTTAACATCATGCTAACAGGCATCTTGTCACCTATATCAGAATGCATTGTACAAATTATAGGTCAAATTATTGAGTCAAAGGATTTTAAAAAATCCTGTACATTAAACTCTTCATAAATACTTTTACTTTTGACTTATAACGCACATTTTGCGGCTACGGATACTTTTACTTTTACTTAAGTAGGAATTTAATCTGATACATTTACCATTACGTTAGAAAATCCTTGTTAAGAATGTAGCACTTCCTCCACCACTAGCTAAAATGATTAGCATCACATTCAATTCAAGAATGCTAACTGGCAGGTTTACGTGGGCTAAGCTCACGCTTCCCTTGGAGGGCGGGAAGAAACAAAAGAAACAAAAGCCGGCGTATCCGATTCCAGTATGGAAATACACACAGACAATGACACGCCCCTACTGCGAGATAGAATCCCAGAAAAACAAACCGATTTCAACCTCAAAATGTATGCTTTTAAATAAACCAATACTGCTATCTCAAACACGGAGAGGCTTCTTCGTGATCTCAACTAACAGATTCTGCAAAAAAACGAAAATCACCAATTTTGAAAAAAAACGCTTCTTTCTCATTTTGCTCGATAGTTGTGCTGCCGACTTGTGTCCCTGGTTTTCGTGACGGGTCACATATTGTTTTTTGCACTTTGTCTATCTTATATATGTGTATATTATTCTTCTATTCTTTATATTATCTGTCTTGTCTTGTCACTGTTACTCTGTTGCACTGTGGAGCTTCTGTCACTAAAACAAATCCCTAGTATGTGTAAACATACCTGGCAATAAAGCTCTTTCTGATTCTGATATCTGTTTTCTGTTTCAGACCCTCCAAAGAGTGTCTCAGTGTCCATCAGTCCATCTGGTGAAATAGTGTCAGGAGATTCAGTGACTCTGAACTGCAGCAGTGATTCAAACCCTCCTGCAGAAATCAGCTGGTTTAAAGGAGGAAAGTTTGTAGGATCTGCAAGAATCTTCAACATCTCAAAGATCAGCTCAGATGACAGTGGAGAATACAAGTGCAGATCCAAAAATCAACATGGAGAGAAATACTCTGATGCTGTGACTTTAAATGTCATGTGTGAGTTAATGATGGTTCAGTAACTGTGACCTTTAAACAAAGTTTGTAATATGACATTTATTGAGCTTTCTGTTTTAGATCCTCCCAGAAGCGTCTCAGTGTTCATAACTGGATCTGGTGAAATAGTGTCAGGAGATACAGTGACTCTGATCTGCAGCAGTGATTCAAACCCTCCTGCTCTGAACTTCAGCTGGTTTAAAGGAGGAATGTTTGTAGGATCTGGAAGAATCTTCAACATCTCAAAGATCAGCTCTGATGACAGTGGAGAATACAAGTGCAGATCCAAAAATCAACATGGAGAGAAATACTCTGATGCTGTGACTTTAAACATCATGTGTGAGTTAATAATGCTTCAACAAACAAACTGGTGGATTAACAATCCCACAATATGAATATAGTTTCTTTTGTCTGTTTTAGATCCTCCCAGGAATGTCTCGGTGTTGATAAACAGATCTGGTGAAATAGTGTCAGGAGATTCAGTGACTCTGATCTGCAGCAGTGATTCAAACCCTCCTGCTCTGAACTTCAGCTGGTTTAAAGGAGGAATGTTTGTAGGATCTGGAAGAATCTTCAACATCTCAAAGATCAGCTCTGATGACAGTGGAGAATACAAGTGCAGATCCAAAAATCAACATGGAGAGAAATACTCTGATGCTGTGACTTTAAACATCATGTGTGAGTTAATAATGCTTCAACAAACAAACTGGTGGATTAACAATCCCACAATATGAATATAGTTTCTTTTGTCTGTTTTAGATCCTCCCAGGAATGTCTCGGTGTTGATAAACAGATCTGGTGAAATAGTGTCAGGAGATTCAGTGACTCTGATCTGCAGCAGTGATTCAAACCCTCCTGCAGAAATCAGCTGGTTTAAAGGAGGAATGTTTGTAGGATCTGGAAGAATCTTCAACATCTCAAAGATCAGCTCTGATGACAGTGGAGAATATCAGTGCAATTCCAGAAATCAACATGGAGAGAAATACTCCGCTGTGAATTTAACCATAATGTGTGAGTTAAAGTTGGTTTAGTAACTGTGACATGAAATCCAATAAACATTTTCTTTTATGTCAGATTTATTGTGATAAACTTAATGATATCTGTTTTCTGTTTCAGACCCTCCAAAGAGCGTCTTGGTGTCCATCAGTCCATCTGGTGAAATAGTGTCAGGAGATTCAGTGACTCTGAACTGCAGCAGTGATTCAAACCCTCCTGCAGAAATCAGCTGGTTTAAAGGAGGAACGTTTGTAGGATCTGGAAGAATCTACAGCATCTCAAAGATCAGCTCTGATGACAATGGAGAATACAAGTGCAGATCCATCAATGAACATGGAGAGAAATACTCTGATGCTGTGACTTTAAACGTCATGTGTGAGTTAAAGTTGGTTTAGTAACTGTGACATGAAATCCCATAAACAAATTTTGTGATGTCAGATTTATTGTGATAAACTTAATGATAACGATGGCGATGAATGATGGCGCCGTGCATGGCAGCCACAGTGCTTAGCTCTCCAGTGTTTGTGCTGTTTTTGTTTTTCCTGTTTTTTGTTTTTCAAATACGATCAGTTTTACCAGGGATGAACTGCTGAACATTCCGCAGTACACACCATAGACGTTTTGTTGAATGTTGTCGGTGGAGCGGCAGCACTGTTCAGACTCTTCAGGGCACGCAGACGGGGAAAGCGTGCCGGCGCCCTCGTGAAGCTCAGACAGCGTGCAGTAAGAATGCCGCTGCCTAGCATCCATCTGGCGAATCTCCGCTCTCTACTCAACAAAACGGACGAAGAGATTAGAGTGGCAAAGAGGAATTATTCCAATAAGCTTCGGAATCAGTTCTCTTCTAATGACACGGCTTCAGTGTGGAAAGGTCTGAAAGTCATCACCAACTACAAGACACCATCCCCAAGCACTGTGGTGAATCAACAACTGGCAGACGATCTGAACGACTTTTATTGCAGGTTTGAAAAAAACACCATTAACACCCCCAACAACCCCCCTCTCCCCCACACCTGCAATTCAGTTCAGTGAAGATGACGTGCGCCAGGTCTTCAGAAAGAACAAGAGAAGAAAGGCACCAGGCCCAGACAGCGTTTCACCAGCTTGTCTGAAAACCTGCACTGACCAGCTGGCCCCCATCTTCACACAGATCTTCAACAGATCACTGGAGCTGTGCGAAGTCCCCTCCTGCTTCAAACGCTCCACCATCATCCCCGTCCCAAATAAACTCAAAATTACTGGACTTACCCAGACAGCAACACAGTGTGGCCCAGATCCGGCCCACATCTGGTACATGTAGAATACACGCGGACCAGATATGGGCCGGATCTGGGCCGCCACTATGTTGCTGCCAGGGTAATGACTACAGACCTGTGGCTCTAATGTCTATGGCCATGAAATCATTTGAAAGACTGGTTTTGGCTTATCTGAAGGACATCACTGGACCCCCTGCAGTTTGCTTACCGAGCAAACAGATCTGTGAATGATGCAGTCAGTATGGGTCTGCATTATGTTCTGCAGCATCTGGACAGACCAGGGCCTTATGTGAGGATCTTGTTTGTGGACTTCAGCTCTGCTTTTAACACCATCATCCCATCACTCCTCCAGCCCAAATTAACTCTCCGTGCCCATCTCTGTCTGTCTGTGGATCACCAGCTTTCTGACAGACAGGCAGCAGCTAGTGAGACTAGGAAAAATTCTCATCCAGCACCCGCACCATCAGCACCGCTGCCCCTCAGGGCTGTGTCCTCTCCCCACTGCTCTTCTCCCTCTACACCAATGACTGCATCTCTAAAGACCCCTCTGTCAAGCTCCTGAAGTTCGCAGATGACGCCACACTGATCGGCCTCATCCAGGACGGTGACGAGTATGCTTACAGACTGGAGGTTGAACAGCTGGCTGTCTGGTGCAGTCTTAACAACCTGGAGCTCAACACGCTCAAGACAGTGGAGATGATCGTGGACTTCAGGAGAAACCCCCTTGCTCTCCCCCCACTCACCATCATGAACAGCGCTGTGACTGCAGTGGAGTCATTCAGGTTCCTGGGCACCACCATCTCACAGGACCTGAAGTGGGACAACCACATTGAGTCCATTGTGAAAAAGGCCCAGCAGAGACTGTACTTCCTTCGCCAGCTGAGGAAGTTCAATCTGCCACAGGAGCTGCTGAAACAGTTTTACTCTGCCATCACTGAATCCGTCCTTTGCACTTCTATATCTGTCTGGTTCAGCTCAGCTACCAATTCTGACCTCAGAAGACTATGTCGGATAGTCTGGTCTGCTGAGCGAATCATTGGTACAACCCTTCCCACTCTCCAAGAACTGTCCTTATCCAGAGTGAGAAAAAGGGCAAAGAAAATCACTCTGGACCCCTCACATCCAACACACTCCCTCTTTGAACTGTTGCCTTCTGGTCGACGCTAAAGAGCTCTGAGCACCAGAACGACCAGACACAGGAACAGTTTCTTCCCTCAAGCAATCCATCTCATGAACACTTGACAAACACGGAACACACAACACTATTATACATTTACTTAATAACACATACTTATTTATATTTCAAATTTGCACACATCATAACTGTACATACAAATTGTTTATATTATATATTGTTTTTTGCACTTTGTCTATCTTATATATGTGTATATTATTATATTCTTTATATTATCTGTCTTGTCTTGTCACTGTTACTCTGTTGCACTGTGGAGCTTCTGTCACTAAAACAAATCCCTAGTATGTGTAAACATACCTGGCAATAAAGCTCTTTCTGATTCTGATATCTGTTTTCTGTTTCAGACCCTCCAAAGAGTGTCTCAGTGTCCATCAGTCCATCTGGTGAAATAGTGTCAGGAGATTCAGTGACTCTGAACTGCAGCAGTGATTCAAACCCTCCTGCTCTGAACTTCAGCTGGTTTAAGGAGAATGAAAGCTCAGCTGTTGGATCTGGACAGAGTTTCCGTGCACTACAGAGTGGACGCTTCTACTGTCAGGCTCACAATCAACATGGATCTCAGAGATCAGACGCTGTAACTGTGACTGTTAAAGGTAGAGCAGCTCATACACTTACATTACTCTTTCTAAAGTGAAGAAAATGAATCTGTTCAGATGTTTTACTCTTTTGTAGGACATCTTGTGATATTATACATATCCATTGGAGTGGTTTGTGGAGCTGCAGTGATCATCATGATGCTGGTTTGGTAAGATATGTGTCTGTGGATTTCATCACATTAAAAATGGTGTCACGTCAGAAATGTTATTGGTTCAAAATCATAATTTGTAAACATCACATAAGTTCAGATTGGTTGTAATTGTGTCAAATCATTGTTTTTAAAGGGGAATCAAGTGGATGAAAAATAGAAATGACACACAGGAGTCTCAGGTGAGAACAATTGATTTGGTTATTAGTAGTTTACTGATCAGGTAAATTAATTTTTAACTAAAAGTGAAACTTTAAATGTAATTGTGACTTTATATAGTGAGTTGTTGATATATATATATATATATATATATATATATATATATATATATATATATATATATATATATCTTTTTTTTTTTCTCTGTATTCTGTTTTTTTTTTTCTTTTAATGGCACAGATGGTTCATTCCAGACCTCATCATGATGATGTTGAATTGAGTGAATCTGTGTTTGAGAATCCAACGGTAAATGTTTTAACTTAGAATTTCTTACAGTTTTACCCAAAAAGGATTAAACGCTCCTCAATGTCAGTGTGAAAATATCAAATGTCTTTTGATTAAGTATATGGAAATTTAAATAACACACTCCTGTTTTTAATTTGTCTCTTCATTCATAAAGGCTGATCAACTTGATGTAAACCTGAACTGAACTCGTCTGTGTATGAAAATCTTCCAGTAAGTAAGAAAACCTACAAGACAGAGAAAAACCCAAACTATTATTCTTTCATCATGACTGATGTTCTTGATGCTTTTATTTAAATATAATTATCAATGTTCTTTCTTTCTTTCTTTCTTTCTTTCTTTCTTTCTTTCTTTCTTTTTTCTTTATCAGCATAACAACAAGAGGCTATAATGTTTTGAACACAGCAAATAAATTACAGCCTTTATGCATCTCTTTGTGGGCGGAGCCCTGAATGATTGACAGGAGAGCCGTGATGACACGTGACTGAAGTAATTTGGTATCATTTTATAGATGGATGGGCAAAAATGGTAAATGGTTAATGAATTGATGTAAAAGTGTGTGATCACCGAAGTGTGTTTTTCTTTATGCTTTGTATCACGTATAAAGCTTACTTCATTTAGATTATTAATGTTTTTAACCTTAAATATTGTTTCAAATAAAATGCAGAAAAAAAATGTTAGGAAGAATATGTTTTGCTTCGTTTGTCCTTGATCTCTTATCCTGTTTTTTTTAAGTCCTTCTTTTGCTGTTTTTAATTTGTTGTAGTCACGCACACCTTTAAGGAGTATCTTGTCATTTCCTATAAGAGCCACACTGTTCTTTTCAAGCCTATAAGCAGTTATTGATGCCTTAATGCTTCTTTGATATGGATGATGAGACCATACATGAATTTAGCTTTCCTTTGTTTTCAGTTGACCTAATGCCCTGCTATATATGAGTTACAGCGAGCTCAATAAACTTTGACTTTGAGTGAACAGCACTTCTCGTGTTTGTGTCATTCTTGGTCCCCGGTACCGGTGCTCAACTCTGCTCTGCATTATATTGATTTGGTATTAGAGGTCCATAATGTTTATTCAACAATCATGCTCTCGTTGTACAATCCACACTTTTCTGTCATTCAGTACATCAGAATAACCAACGTGATCTCATGAGAATATGTATTTTTACGGAAAGTGTGGTTCTACCACATGTACATTTACTTGCGTTTTCATACACACAAAAACATACAATATTGACACATTTATAGCACTAAAACTTAAAAATAATTATGTATGAACAGCAATAAAACGTACTTAATTTACATATCCAAGTGTGAATGTGTATGCATTCCCATTAATATTAAAATCATGGCATTAATGTTTTAATTCTGTTGTATTCAATTGTCATATCAATACATGTTTTTAGTCAAATTTATTGAATGCAGTTTACTCATCTACTTAATATGAAATAACATTTCTGTTTGTGACTTGTGCTGCAAACTCATTTCGGAGGATTACATAATGTTAAACAAGACTACACTTTGAAACACTTTGAAATTTCTGTAATTGTTTAACCATTTTGTAATATTTAGTTTATTTGTTGTGTGACACAGAAGGCGTTCTCTCCAATGCAGCAACTGACAATACAACCATAAGATACACCAAAACACAACATAAACTCACAAATCACATCAATTTTATTTGTTCGCTATTCTCCAAATCTTTACAATCCATATGATTGTAAGGAACAGATCCAAATTTAGCCCTTTATCCAGCGATCTTCATCTTCATTCTCAGCAGCGACCGTCACAGTCAAAGATCATGGTCGTTATGATTTAAATTTGAAAGTTTGTTTGTTATTCTTTTATTTATAACAGTACATAGTTTTAAGAAATTGTTATGGGTAGGTTTAGGGGTATGTGTAGGATTAGCAGCTCAAAATATCGTTTTAATGTTATATTTTTACTAAAATTGTCATTTTCCTCCTCATTTCTGTCCATTATGTTTTATTCTTTTAACATTCTGTATGAAATGGGTATGTTTATGTTCGGCAGGGGGTTTATGGATCTTAAATTTATCTGCAAAACGATAAAACTATGCATATATCTTTATGACATGAAAGATTCGTAAATATTATACGTTTTTTCGCTGTAAAAAAAGTTAGTATTTTTATATTTTAGTGCTATAAATACATCAATATTGTACATTCCAGCACCTTTCTAAACGTAGGCTTCAAAAATGTATGTTTTTTGACTTTGAAAGCTACATATTTATACCTACGTATTAACAATGAGACCAGGCTAGAATAGCAGCATAAGAGATTAAAGAGCATTGCATTTAGAGATTGATAGAGAAAAACAAACGATCTAGTCAGATTATTAATATGATTATAAATACTTCACAATATTACACTAGCAATCTTAGTGTTGTTTGGAACAACAACTTTTCAATAAAAAAAAGTCCTTAACAGCAACTTACGTTTCAACATGAAGTTAGTTTGTATTCCTTATTTGACAACAAAAACAATTCCAACTGAAGTTACTTCATAAGTGACCTACTGAAACAGGCTGAAAGCCAGACTGGGATAATAGGTGGAGCAGAGCAACAGACATTCCCTTCCCATGTAACTACTGGTCGCTCGAGCGACTCAAGGGCTGCAGAGAGCTCTGGAATGGATTCATGGGCTGGAGCGGGCTCTGGAATGGAGTCATGGGCTGGAGAGGGCTCTGGAATGGATTCATGGGCTGGAGAGGGCTCTGGAATGGATTCATGGGCTGGAAGCGGGCTCTGGAATGGATTCATGGGCTGGAGCGGGCTCTGGAATGGATTCATGGGCTGGAGCGGGCTCTGGAATGGATTCATGGGCTGGAGCGGGCTCTGGAATGGATTCATGGGCTGGAGCGGGCTCTGGAATGGATTCATGGGCTGGAGCGGGCTCTGGAATGGATTCATGGGCTGGAGCGGGCTCTGGAATGGAGTCATGGGCTGGAGCGGGCTCTGGAGGGCTCTGGAATGGATTCATGGGCTGGAGCGGGCTCTGGAATGGATTCATGGGCTGGAGCGGGCTCAGGGACTGGAGCCAATGTATATGCAGCCCACACACATCTTGGCTGAGGGCTCAGGCGTGGCGGCCATGACGGGACGAGGCTCTGGAATGGATTCATGGGCATCTTGGGACAAGACTTTGAGATGGAGGATACTGAGGAAGCGACTTCCACAGTAAAAACAGAGCCACTCAGTTGCAATGCCAGATCTATATTTGTCCAACTGAGATCATGAAATAGCATGAGGGAACTGAGTGGATCAGACACCCCCCCCCCCCCCCCCTCAAAAAAATATCATAAGACACACCTCGTCAAATGCACACACACACTTTAATAACAAAAGACAAAAAATAAA
Organism: Megalobrama amblycephala; assembly: GCF_018812025.1. Classification (NCBI taxonomy): domain Eukaryota; kingdom Metazoa; phylum Chordata; class Actinopteri; order Cypriniformes; family Xenocyprididae; genus Megalobrama; species Megalobrama amblycephala. Next base: position 8,951,633 of record NC_063050.1, on the reverse strand, counting down.
GACACTCTAAACCTGGAAACTGGCAAATAGTCCACAAAAAGAAATAGAAACATAATCCAAAGACCACAAAGGAAGGAACAAGACATCCATGAGAAATAAATACAATAAATACAACTCATGACCCACAACTAAAACACAAGAGCTTAAATAGGCAAACTAAAACCAGTAAATGATCAACAGTTGGGAGAAAATAAACCATAATGAGTCCAGGCACAGGATTGTGGGGAATGTAGTTCATAATGGGAAGAACAAAGTCAGAAGGAGTGCCCTCTGGAGGAACTCATGGGCACTCCAGCTGGTGAACGTGACACTTATCAACACACAAAAGAGGAAGTGAGACTAAGGGTTTTAGTAAGTACGATCTTATACAGTCAAATTCATTAAATTAATTTAAAAAGGATCAAGGCTGCATTTGTTCACTCAACAGAAACTGTGAAGAAATAAAAGTTTAACTGCATTTGTGAAAATCACAAACATCTTAAAGAAACGCTTTGAAAATGTTTGAAAAACTTTGCATGTTCTTGTCTCTGTTCACTTCCTCTTTCTTTCTTCGTTTGGCTAATTCTCACGCTCTGAAGGATGCTGCTTTATTTGTTTTGTCCATTTTATGATGATCTATTTTCTTATCATACAAAAAGTTTTTTTTTTAATAGTTTTAATTAAAGCTGGTTTTGAAGCAGCAAGTGAGGGTAAAATGTACTTGAAAAGAGGAAGATAAAGAGTTTGTCATCAAGAGAAATCATCCTGTTCTCACTGTATTGTTTCATCACTGAAAAACGGTACGATTTCTTTTAATTTGTTCACTGTACTTATTAAATTGCATTTTCATAGAGAAAAAAAAAGCTGTTGTTTATTTAAATATGACCTATATTTTATATGGGAAATAATAAATTATGGGTGAATCGCTCCAAAAATGTTCAAGTCATGTTTTACCTGAGAATCAAATGAAAAAAAGTATACAATATATTTGCATAAAACCATTGAGATTTTACTGTCATGAAAATAACCTTGATGAATTTCATGAGATTCACCTTCACAGAAGCTAAAATAAGTGTCTGTATATTGATTGTGATGTCAGTCAGAATGGCTCCTCCTCTTCCTCTGATCTTTCTGCTCATGATTTTGGGTAAGTCAGGACCTATTTCTGCTTTTCAACATCCTCCAGCACTGCAGACTCATCAGTGATAATGAGCTGCACTTATACATACCCTACTGGACATCAGATCATGAAAGTGTTCTGGACCAAAGGCTCATTACAAGAGGGAAAAGAGCCTCCAGATCTGTCTGAGGACACTGAATACAGTCAGAGGCTTCAGTATCTGGGAGATAAACAGCAGAACTGCACCATCAGACTGAGTCATGTGACACTGAAGGATTCACACATGTACTGTTTCAGTAACTAGTTTTGTTTTCTTTTTTCTCCTGGTTCTCATGTTTTCTTCTATCTCTCTTCCATTAAGGCTGTTGATCCATGCACCAACGCTCCTAAAATGAACATCCCTCTGTATGAGAATGTTACAGTTTATGAGAATGTTACTGTAAGTGTCCAGCTCTTCTCATTGAGAGTCAATAGAGATTAATCTTGTGCTATTAAATGTCCCACTCTGTCTTTCTTCTCTCGACATCACTGCAGACTATGATATGTGCCTTTAAACATTTCAAAATGGTTATCTTTGTAAATCTTTGTAAATGGGTCTCATTTGTGTCTCATTTTTGTCTCAGACTAACAGGAATATGCTGTAGTGACGATGGCATTTTACAGTCCTTTATGTGACTGTGTGGGTGGAGCCTGGATGATTGACAGGAGTGTCTGATGAAGATTTACTGGAGTATTTTGAGAAGATTGAGGAAAATCAAATTTAAATCAAAGACTTGGCCAGCAAACAACATTGTCATGAAAATATATTGTTGCTTGACTTGTTTGATTATAAAGGCTTACAGTTAATGCTAATAGTTTATCAATTAGATTGTTGTTGTTTGTGTCACTGTAAACATCTTTATGATCAGTGTAGGAATACAAATCTTCTAGTAAATACACTATTTAACATTGAACATTTTAAATTAATCTTTCATTCAATAAATTAGTGCCTCAATGCTAGTAGTCTTAGTTGACTCATCCATGGATCATTTCAATGCTCACTTTTCACAGTTGTTTCTGATGCTTAAATAGTGTTAAAACAACATTTATTTCAGGTTTTTCCAGCCAATGCACATGTGCAGCCCTGAACGCACATCTGAGAACTGTTTCTATGGAAATCAGTGATGATTGCCAAATTGTAACTTTTATTTAGAAGGCGGGACTTCCATTACTAGAGCCGCCATATTGTGGCATGTGATAAAAGGCCTCAAGCTTTACTCTGACAGGACTGATTTCCTCTTCCTCATGGGTGTGACGTCCCTCAGTGTCTCTCCATCGCTTATGAAGGTCACATGATCACACTGTGATGCTGCTGTCAAAAGTTCATGCGTTTGGTTTTCACACTTACTGTGCTAAAGAGGAAACTGTGTTTGTGACCCTGTTTAAAAACATATGATGCATTCGAAGAACAAAGCCACTGGCAGAATTAAAAAGCTTCTCTCATAAAACTTTCAGACATTTAGATGAATCAATTCTGCTTCATCAGCATGATTTAAGTGCTTTGTTTAATTTCCAGATGGCTAGTAATCAATCAGTGAATTGGAGGTTTTTCAAATGCACAGTTGGAGATGCTGGTGAATGAAATATGTTTTTTACATCACTGCTACTGCAATACCTTCCAGTGTTTTACAATCCCGCCTCCATCAGTTCCCATTCCAGGATAGTTGGGCTGAATATGCAAACTAAAGTATATTCAAGCTATTAATTACTCTGTCTCTCAAGAACAGATTCCTTGTCATCACTGTCTGTATGATTGAATATAGATATTACCAAGTTTGAAAACATTATTACATGAGCATCTTTATGGACTTGATTTAAAGTTTCTCTCAGTTTTAAATTGTATGCCTTTAGTCTAATGTTCATCAGCTAAAACTCTTCTTCTGTTTTATCAGCAACTATAGTTGAGGTGTCAAAAGCTCAAATTAAAATATAATGTGTTAATCACGTGTCATTCAGTGTGAAAACATCAATACTGGTTTCCATCCCTGATCATTTGTGGTGCTGTCTCTGGTCACGGGTGTTGATGAAACGGGTAAGAGCTTGATTTTATAAACGTTCTGTCAAATATCTTAAGTGTGTGGGATTTATGTGAGATTTTAATGATTTCTGTGTGCATTAAGCAAAGAACTAGTGCTTATTTCTCTTTTGGTTTGTCTCTTTTTGAAGGTCGTAGTTCACTATTAGCTAATCAGTAACTACTGTTTTTTTCATTCCTCCCAGAGAACTACTAAGAACTGCTATATACAGGTTCATAATTAATGTGAATAATGCATAATGTATAATTCATTCTAAAGAAAAGATCATGGCAACCCACTAGTAATGACTGAAGTGTTACCAAATCATTCAGATGGAATTACTGTACAAAACTGTACAAAAATGTACAGAAAAATCGTGTCTATAGTTTTATACATGTAGACGTTTTAAGTTATACATTAGTACACCTATAATTAAAAAGAATAATATTAGTTAGCTACTATTATTCTTTTTAATTATAGGTCTATAATAGTCTCTTATTGGCCTGTTCAGCTAAGCCAGCCATGGAACAAAGAAAACAAGAAAATGAATATTTTACAGACACAACATATTCAATTTTAATATATTATTAGTTAATTGCATTTAGTATATTTTATTTTCAATAAAGCATTTGCAATGGGTTTGTAAAAGGTGTTTTTACTGCATTTACACTGTTCTGATCAGGATTCGAACCCAGGGCAACAGCATGCCACTCAAGATCACTATCCACTCCCCCACACACTTTTTTTGTTTGGCATAAACAGCATGTAGGTTATAATTTGTCGAAGTTTTGCCCTGTCCAAATAGCCACACTTGCGGTCTTTGCACTTGACCACTTGTCTGCTTACATGACATATTTCCTGTATTTGGCTCAAGTGTTCAAGTAGGTGTGAATATTGCAAGTGTGTGTAGAGCTTTTGATTACTCTATGGGACACACTTATAGTGTTGCAAAAAAATGCAAGCGTTTACAGCTTCTGCTTTTTTTTAATTATTATTTTCAATACTTTGCATTTTAGAATACACATCTGTTCAGTCGCTATGTAATTAATAGAAGACACAATTTTAAAATGATGGTGCTTCTTTAAGTGATAAAAATCTGTCAAATTATGTGAAAAATACACACAGCCTACTCATTTTTGCATCAATAAAATGTGCAACACTTTATATTTTACTACCAAATAATATGTAATATATAATTAATTTAACTTACAGTTTACCTTGACATCTCGTGATTTTGGGGCATATGAGTTCCCGAACATAATGCATGATGGGATACGCTTAGCCTCGATTACCGCTCTGAAGCGGTATTCAAGCCAGTGTGGGTTTAGTGTGCATTAAAGGGTCATGAAACCCCAGAACACATTTTTTGAGCTGTGAACAGATATGTATAGGATGCACATCATTGAAAACACTAAAGGTACTCATTAATTTTATGTAAAAGTTAAAATTTGTTATTTTTGCATTTTTCAGAGCGATTTCTAACTTCCAGTTTGAAAAGCAAAGTCGGAGCAACGTCACAAAATCTGACGTCATCACTGTTATGCTATACACGCGGAGCGCGCATATGATCGGTTTCAACACGGAGCTCCGCGTTGTGTTTAACAACACTAGCCACGTGGATCATAGCTCATACAGAATAAAGTATCCGTGTTTAAAGTTTTTATTTCACACATTCTCCTGCACCAAACATTAACCAGCACGATGTAGTTTTGCACACATATTTCATCAAGTCTTCTTCAAATGAAATATATGTGCAAACTGGACACTGATACAGTGGTGTAGCCTATCTGAACACGACGACGTGATTATTCTAATAGACAAAAGACTGATTTTGAGAGTGCAGTGCTCGTAAACATAATCAAAGTAGCCTATTATTAGACCTATTAAATATTCTTTCGCATTTCTCCCTTGTGCTTGGGAGTTTGTTGACAATTTCTCCATGCTCATATATTAATATTCATTATTCTGTATAATGAGTGTGTTCTATGTCTGTGCTTCATTGGTTGTTCTCTCCACTATTCCCCCCCCTCTACACTCCCACTTTTCCAGAGTTTTACACGCCCATTTTAACAGACTTTTTTGAGCTTTGAGGTGTGAACGACCAGGGTAAAACAGGGGGGTTTCATGACCCTCTAAGAGCACTCTACTTGGGCATTTTTTAAACATGGGACAGCCTTGTGCACTTACTTCCTGTCGCGTGCACACGCTCTTAAGTGGCCAAGATCGCAAGTGTGGGTATTTGGACAGGGCATTTGTCTGAATCGTTGTCAATGTTTTTTCAGAGCAACATGTGCAAGTGACCACTAGGTGTCACCATTGAGACGGGTGTCAGATTGTTTCGAAGCCTCGACACAATAGAGAATGAGAATGTTGCGTCACAGCGCTTTGACTCGTGTTGCATTTCGGGAAGGCGTCGCCATATTAGCAGGATATGCTAAGCGTTGCCATGGTTACTTTGACAGTGAGACGGTCAGACCGAGAGAAATAGTGTGATATTTGTTTGCAATTTTGCGATACGCCGCAGTTTCATGTAATGAAATGGATAATGACGAAGTGAAAGGAAAGTGGCTTTATCGGGAGAGACTAAATAACACCGCCGAGCGTTACCAAGGGACCTTCTAAAACGCTTAATGGGGCTTAATGTACTAAGAAAGACAGTGATATTAACAGACCAAACTCAGTAAACATTATACTAATAAAGTAAAGTTGAGCCCATAATGTGAACGCAACATGTTTATTCACGAGCGTTTTCGTCACATAGAAAACTGTTGAGAAACGTTGCTTAATGTAGCCTACTAGTGATATTAAAAAAAAAAATAAAAAATTCGGCACAAACCAATTTTTCTGTGCTTTATTAGTATAGTGTTTACTAAGTTTGGTATTTTAATGGCACTGTCTTTTTCTTTATGGGAGGAAAACATGTGTATTTAAATGTGTTGCGTTCATATTCTAGGCTCATCTGTCAGTAG